>NC_045543.1:115128490-115250990 GCF_009769535.1 Thamnophis elegans
GACTTTGTGATAATTTTATTTCTTGTTGAGGGTTCACATGAAGAGATGCATCCCAATTGCATTCATACCCTCGCATTGTCCAGTCCAATGAATTCCACACAATCATTTCACCAGCATGGGAGCCAGTTGCAAAAATCAAATCTAGATATCAAAATAGTAAATACTGATATTGATAATTAGCAATCTCTTCTTTATTCAAATATTTGGATTTTTAAAATGACAATATATATTATGTTTTATAAAGAGAAATGTTTGTAAAGAGTATAATCCAATGGTTCCCAACCTTTTTTTTGGCTATGCTCCACCTAAGCATCTCTAAAATCCTGACAAGACTGACAACCCCACCCCCACCCCCGGTGACATATAATTCTTACTTTACTCAAAAAGTGTACTCTACTCATATGGAGGAAGCCTAAAAGGCCCTTAATTTGCTTTAAACAAGATTCAAATTGCCCCCATTAAAAATGAAATTGCCTTCCTTGTGGGGCATATGCCCCACATTGGGAACCACTGGTATAATCCTTTTCAAACAGGAGGATTTAGTAAAACATAGAGAACATTTCTGCAGGCTACTGACTGGCAACTTATGAACTTTAAACTAACCATGGCTTGCTGAAACCAACCATTAAAATTTTTTCCAGCAGCTTAATTCTACTTTGCTGTTACCTTAGTCTGAGCTCTCTAAAATAGAAACCGTAACTTTCTACTATAGACTAAAAGACTCATCTTTATAAGATATAAAGATTCTGTATCTTTACCAAGGCAGCCTACAAGAATGTGCCATGTTTATTCCTCCCAGCCCCCTCCCCATATTTCTGGTATAGACAATTGGAATATTTAAAAATAAAAACTTCTAACTTTATTAAATAAAAGTTCATAGAGGTATATAAACTCTAGTTGGCAAAGGTAGAAGATAGTTATGAAAATATGTAATGTGTAATGAGCGTTGTACCAATCATTACAAATAATAAAACTGAAACAGGCTTACCACTGACACTGATCAATGATACAATATTATCCTGGTGATCAATAAGACGTTTTATTTCAGACACATCCCATTCGGTTCCATCTCTGGAAGTTTTCAGTTTTAGAATTACTTGGAAGACAAGATTCATGTTAAAAAAACTTTAATAAAGTATAGATATAGGAAACTATATTATTTGAAATATTGTTCTTTACTTCTATCAGTAACATGTTTGTAGTAGTTTTCACCTATAATGCTTTTATCTATGATATACCGTTCCATTACCATGCCTTCTTTTCTGTATTTACTCGAGATGATTGCCTTCTTTTCTGTATTTACTCGAGATGATTGTTAGGAAGTATTTGGGGAAGATGAAAGGGGTGAAAAATCACTTTTAACGTTTGGAATTATGTTTTCTGTTATATATGATAGAGATGCTAGAAAATTATCTATCAGTACACCATGTTGTAGATCTGATTCAAAGGTGCTTGGGGATAATAAAAATACAGATTTATTTATTGATTTAAATAAAAGTCTCTGGTGATTGGAAAGGCCCAACAGAGACTTCATTTCCTTAGAGTTCTGTGAAAAAATCAGGTGGAACAACGGCCAATGACCTCTTTCTATTGGTCCACCATAGAAAGTGTCCTTGCATATTGCATTACAGTATGGTATGCTGATTTAACAGCTGTGGACAGGAAGGCACTACAGAGAGTGATCAATTCGGCATAAGAAACTATTGGTTGCCCTCTGACACCACTGGATGACATCACCAGATCTCGAAGATACTCAGAGATGATGTCACCTGGTCAGTGTCTCTTTGCACTTCTACCATTGGGCAGAAGAGATCAAAGTCTAGCCAGCCGAACCAATAGGTTTAAAGATAGTTTCAATCCATGGGCTGTCAGACTTTTAAATACAACCACAATAACTCCATGCACATGCTAGTTTTTTTTCTTTCTTTTTTTTGTTTTCTGCTATAATTTTGCACCAATGAGGTTAAAACCAGTTTCGTTGTATTTAAGTACAATGACAATAAAGATTATACTTATACTTAGATTTGATTACTATAGCTGCCCATCTCAGCAAACAACTCTGGGAAGCTCACAATTCAAAAACACATTATTACAATTAAAATCTTAAAAATATTTAAAAACAGTAAAAACTATTAAAACAATAAACAACATTAAAACTTCCAATTCAATAGCTTTTTAATAACAATATTTATCTTTATAATTACCATAATGTGCCATACTTCTTGTGGAGAATAGCACTCACTATTTATTAAAAACCCAAAAATCATCTATGCGCCTTTCCTTGATTTCAGTGAAAGAATTAGGTAATATAATTCATAACTATAGTAGTCCTCAATTTATGACAATTTAGCTCAACATTTCTGTTGCTGAGACATTTGTTAAGTGAGTTTTGCCCCATTTTCTGACCTTTCTTGCCACACTTGTTAAGTGAATCACTGCAATTGTTAAATTAGTAACATGTTTGTTAAATGAATCAGGCTTCCCCATTGACTTTGTTTATCAGAAGGTTGCCAAGGGTGATTACATGAACCCTGAGACACTGCAACAGTCATAAATATAAACCAATTGTGAAGAATTTTGATTATGTGACCATGGGAATGCTGCAACGATCATAAATGTGAAAAACGATCTTAAGTCACTTTTTTCAATGCCATTGTAACTTCAAACGGTCTCTAAATGAACTGTTGTAATTCAAGGATTATATGTACAAGAAAAGATTATCATCATTCTAATATTGATAAACACATAAAAAGCTGAATTTCCCTAGTGCATTTCGCTACTGTAGAGATTAAAGTAGATAACTTCATGGAGCTATATAAGCTAATTGCCAATCTAAACACTGTCAAGAACATCAAGATGTTTGGAAGTGGCTTTCAAGACTGAAATCAGTCCCACTAGTTAGATCAGGCCAAGAAATCAACTCCACAGGATGACTAAAATTACTTTTATTAAGACTGGCTATAGTAGCAAAATCTTCAAGTCTGAATATATTGTACTTTCTATTCCTCTTATAAGGAGGAGTCTACTCAAGCTACTTCTGAATGTTATCTGGGCAATCTGGACTAGAGGTGGGTTTCAAATCCCAGGGCTACCCGTTTGCTTGTGCGCGCGTTCACATGCGCAATACGTCTGCGCATGTGCAGAAGCATCCGGGCAGGTGGGCAGAGCCTCCGGCCGCTGCTACTACCGGCTCAGCCGATCTGGGCCAAATCAGGAGCAACCCACCTCTGCAATGTTTTACGGCTTGCTGGAGTTTGCCTATCTCCATCAAGGTCATCTTCCTTACTCTCTATAACTATTTATAGCAGGAGTTTACAACCACATGTAAATCTGAATGACAGAAGAGAAAACATATTCCATTTGCAGTGAACTATCAATTTGCCTATATTTAACTATGTTTAATTAAGCTACATTTATATTATATACAAGTTAAAGTCCATTTCTTATCCTGGCTCCATCGTTTGAAACGTGAAATATGGATTCCAGCTCTAGCTATTCAAAGATCAGATGTGGTGCTCAGCCCCCAAGAGCACTCTTTCTGTAATTTATAGTGATACTTACTCAATTCTTTGCCAACAGCTGCTGCCACACAATTTTTCGGCAATTCAATCATAGCACTGATATCTTTATTAAGAAAAGGGGGAAAGTAGAACAAATAGGAAATTAATATCTAGCTTATATGTTATTCAAAAAAAAAAATGTGCTACTCTCTGACTACTTTCAGAGAACTACTTAAATCAGCTGATATATGATTTCCAGGTGTTTTGCTCTTCTTAGGAACACTTCCCATGAAAGCCATGAAAAAAAAGTTATACAAAACAATGTTTATCTATATAGGAGTTAAATACAAAGACACCCCATGAAAGATGTTCCAATTTCTCTATCAACAGATTTTGACACAATGGCTAGTGTTGGGAGGGCTTACTGGATATAGCTAAAGGTGTGCATGAAGCAGAAAATGCATTCAAACCTGAAACAAATATTATGTTCTGCAGTTCTGCCAAATTGTGCTGGATGCGAGTGTGGTTCAGCAAAAACCAAACCCTCTCCCCCCACCAAAACGGTGGGTTTGGACTTCAGTTGAAAGAAAATCCAGGGTAATCACACAAGCATAATAGGGCAAGACTGGTATGGTTTCTCCATTTCTTCTTATCTTTCCCTGAAAGATAGAAGCTCTGTGGACTGGCCATCTACTAATTAGCCAAATGCCTCTCATTCTCTATCTTTTCTTATGTTGCACTTGAAACCAAGGACACCATACTAAAGGGAGGTAAGGAAAGGCAAGCTTTTGGAAAACTGTGGAAATGCGCATTTCTGGACTTGAAGTCAAGGTGTTGAATATCCCATTGGGTCCATCCATCTCCCAATATTCCCAGCATTTTATTTTTCCTGCTTCACCTTTGCTACTGCATACTATCAATGATCTTGAATTTTTCTTCTTCTGCCATATAAAAACACGTAATTCTTGGAACATTTGTATTCTACTCCGTCGAGGCCAAAACATACATGTCTCAAATCAGACATATATGTCAGGCTTCTCTAGGAATCTTTTGCATGTTTCTATCTGCCCATGGTCAAAATGCCCAATTTTCAAATCAAACTGTATTTGAAGTTTCAATATATTGTGAAATTAAAAAGAGTTTTCAACATGTGTTCTGTCAATTCACATTTATAGATATGTTCAGCCAATCTACTACCTGTTTCGTCTACATAGTAGCAATTTTAGACCGAGCCACATCCAAGAATGAAAAATAATTCCTAGAGACTTGGCACACGAACAAGTCAGTCATTAGCAAATGAATTTAGATAATTCTCAATTCAAGAAAAGTCAAGGAAAGAGGCCAACAGCTCTATCTGATACATCAGATCCCATCACAGATCTAATAAACAACCAGATAAGTTGGAACCAATGTCAGATAAACAAGAATAAAGAAACAAACAATAGGCCATTTAAAGAATCAAAGATGAAAGGATTTCAGGTGCTGCACCAGCCGAGAGCCCAGGGAAGGGGTGGAGGTGTGGCCGTTGTTATCCGGGAGTCGTTAGTTCCTCGTAGGGTCCCTGCTCCGGAGCTTGTCGGGTGTGAGTCTCTGCTGATAAAGTTGGACCTCAAGGGTCAAGTGGGTCTGCTGTTAACGTACCTGCCTCCCAACAGCGTTGCAGCAGCCCTCCCCTCGCTCCTCGAGTCGGTAGCCGAGCTGGCAATTGAGTTCCCTAGGTTGATGGTCCTGGGGGACTTTAATTTGCCTTCGCTCGGTGAAAACTCTGATGGGGCGCAGGAGTTCATGGCTTCCATGACAGCCATGGGCTTGACCCAAGTAATTCGGGGCCCAACCCATTCGGCGGGTCACATGCTCGACCTCGTATTCCTCTCGGAGCAGTGGATTTGTGACCTTGGTCTGAGGGGTAACGACATCATACCCCTGTCGTGGTCAGACCACTGCCTACTGAGGCTCGACTTCCGGAGACCAAACCCCCACTGTAGGGAGGAGGAACCGACCAGGTGGTTCCGCCCCAGGCGACTTATGGAACCGCTAAGGTTCCAGACGGAGCTTGGGGTCATTCCTGATACTTTCGCCCACAGTCCGGTAGAGACTCTGGTTGCTGCTTGGCATTCGGCAGCATCAGAGGCCCTCGACCGGATTGCGCCACTACGGCCCCTCCGAGGCGGCGGATCCCGGAGACCTCCTTGGTTCACCGAGGAACTCCGGGAGATGAAGCGCCGGAGGAGATGCCTAGAGCACCGATGGAGGTCCGATAAGTCCGAATCGAACCGAGCAATGGTAACCACCTGCACCAAGGAATACACCAGGGCACTTAGGGCAGCGAAAAGATCTCACATAGCCACCTTGGTTGCGTCCGCTGAGTCCCGCCCAGCCGCCCTGTTTAAGATAACCCGCTCCCTATTAAATAAAAGGGAAGCGGGGGAACCCTTGCAGGGCAGAGCTGAGGACTATGCCCAATTCTTAGCGGACAAAATTGCTCGGTTTCGGTCGGACTTGGACTCCATCCCCGCAGTTCCAGCCGAGGCACAAGAGGATCAGGTGGAACATCTCTGGGTTGAGTTTCAGGATGTTACCCCCGGGGATGTGGACAAGGCCATGAGGGCTGTAAGTGCCTCCACCTGCGTACTGGACCCGTGTCCCTCATGGCTAGTTACTAACAGCAATGAGGTGACACGAGGCTGGATCCAGGCGGTTGTGACCGCCTCTCTTCGGGAGGGGAACTTCCCCGCCGCACTGAAAGCGGCGGTGGTGAGACCCCTCCTAAAGAAGCCATCTTTGGATCCAGCTGTTCTTAATAACTATCGCCCAGTCTCCAACCTTCCCTTCCTTGGGAAGGTTGTTGAGAAGGTGGTGGCCTTTCAGCTCCAACGGTCCTTGGAGGAAGCAAACTATCTCGACCCCTTCCAGTCAGGCTTCAGACCCGGTTACAGCACAGAAACCGCTTTGGTCGCATTGACCGATGATCTCTGGAGAGCCAGAGATGGAGGACATTCCTCCATCCTGGTCCTCCTTGACCTCTCAGCGGCTTTCGATACCATCGACCATGGTATCCTTCTGCGACGACTGCGGGAGGTGGGAGTGGGAGGCACCGTGTTGCGGTGGTTCTCTTCCTACCTCTCGGACAGGTCGCAGTCGGTGTTAGTGGGGGGGCAGAGATCGTCCCCTAGGCCCCTAACATATGGGGTGCCTCAGGGCTCGGTCTTATCCCCCCTACTATTCAACATCTACATGAAACCGCTGGGAGAGATCATCCGCAGGCACGGGATCAGATACCATCAATATGCGGACGATACCCAGTTGTATCTGTCCGCCCCGTGCCAACTCAATGAAGCGGCAGACGTGATGAACCGAGGCCTTGAGGCCGTTAGGGACTGGATGAGGGTTAACAAGCTTGTGCTCAACCCAGAAAATACCGAGTGGCTGTTGTGTTTCCCTCCCAAAGATTCGACCAATATTCCATCACTCAGGCTGGGGGGTCAAATTTTATACCCCTCAGAGAGGGTTCGCAACTTGGGAGTCCTCCTAGATCCACAGCTATCGTTTGACCACCACCTGACGGCTGTGACTAGGGGGGCATTCGCCCAGGTTCGCCTGGTGCGCCAGTTGCGACCCTACCTGAATCGGGAGGCACTCACAACAGTCACTCGGGCCCTTGTGACCTCTAGGTTGGAATACTGCAATGTGCTCTACATGGGGCTGCCCTTGAAGAGCATCCGGCGACTTCAGTTGGTACAGAACGCGGCCGCGCGAGTGATTGTGGGTGCACCGCGGTTCACCCACATAACACCTATCCTCCGCGAGCTGCGCTGGCTACCTGTCGATCTCCGGATGCGCTTCAAGGTGCTATTAGTCACTCATAAAGCCCTGCATGGTAGTGGATCTGGATACTTGAGAGACCGCCTCCTGCCAATCACCTCCCTGCGACCAATTAGATCACACAGATTGGGCCTCCTCCGTATTCCATCAGCCAGCCAGTGCCGGCTGGCAACTACAAGGAGGAGGGCCTTCTCAGTAGTTGCCCCGACCCTTTGGAACGAACTCCCCGTGGAGATTCGTACCCTCACCACCGTCCAGGCCTTCCGCACAGCCCTCAAGAACTGGCTAGCCCGTAAGGCCTGGGGACAAGGATAGCCGCCCCTCCCGAATGATGAATGTATGTTGCTTATTACTTTTATTATATGTGTCTATGTTACTGTTTGTACTTCCCCTCCCTGATTTTATGTGAGCCGCCCTGAGTCCCCTCAGGGAAAAGGGCGGCCTACAAATGTTAATAAAATCAAAATCAAATCAAATCAAATCAATCAAAAGTCTCAGTCAAGGATGATAAGCAAAATATATTGGCTTATGAAAAGAAACAACAAAAATGATGGAATATGCAAGTAAGATTTTGTTGCTGTTATATTTGAAAGTCCTATATATGTCCAATAAGAAAATAAATTCTAACAGGTATTCCTTTTTTACTCATATTTTAGAAAAAGAAATTAATATATTTTAAATCAATAAATTTGATACGGTATGTGTATTTCTATTTCAATATACACTAGTAAACCAAATGCTTGTCAAAACATAGGGATAAAATATGTCAATTACTTGTTAAATTATATCTCCCAATTCTGAAATTTGAGAGGATGGGCATTCTTGAAACAAGAAATATAAACAAACATAAATTTATTTATTTATGCAAAACTTTGGATATATAATTTGTCAATTCCCCTTTTCAAATTAACTTATACTGAAGGAGTGGTAAGACATATATTTAATTCATTCTTTTAAAATAAATGACAAAATTCAAACTATAAACTTCAAAACTTGAATAACCTAAAATTGTAATTATTTTTCCCCTTTTTCCTGTCTCTCTGTAGTATTCAATATGTATTCAATATAAATTTCCTTTACTTGGTTGTTCAGTTTTGTACTTATATTTTTATTCAGGTGTTTTTTATTTCTCTCCTTCCTTTATTAATATCTTATTTTAAATAAAATATTAAAATTTAACATTTACTTTAGTAATAGGTAGGATTTTTTGATTAGCATAGAGCGTATTATTTAATATTAGTTTTTCTTCTAAAATGCAGTTTTATACAGTTGTATACTTAATGTAATTTATATGAAATATTACATATCAACATGTAATGTCCTGTATGAAATGTTAATAGTAACCATTTTAACTTTTATTAAGCTTTAATATATGTTATCTTTAGAATCAAAGAGACTTTGCTAAATTAATGCTATAACATTTTATAGATTCATTCTACTGCTTAATAAGTTATTTAAATTTGTTTACCTGCATCAGTTAGATGACTTGTCTTACATAAGAGATCTAATTTTTGGTTCCAAACACACAAATCACTTCCTCCAGAAAGCCATACATCCATTCTTTGAAGAACAGTCAAACACTACAAATTACAAAATCAGATATATAATGTGTAACATTTTTGAAGTATGTTTTCAAATAAAATTATCAGTTTTAGATACTAAAACTTTTAATTTCATCCCAGTAGCATTTATAATCATTTATAGAGCTTTATGCAGTTTATTAAGCAGAAAGGAAAAAATAAACTCTAATATTTCAAGATCATGTTGAAATAAATGCAGTTGAATATGTGTATTCTCAAAGGCAAAAAGGTAAAGGTTTCCCACGTGGGTATTCCTGACTCTAGGGGGAGATGCTCACATCCATTTCTTAGCTGAAGAAGCCAGCATTGTCCAAGGAAACATGACTATATGCCAAGGCACACAGAATGCCATTTTCTTCCCATCAAAGTGATACCTTTTTATCTACTTGCATTTGCATGCTTTCGAACTGATACATCACACAGGATCTCAGGCTTTCCAACTGACAAGCTCAGCATCTTTATCCTCTGAGCTATTGTGCCCCCTATATTGAATAACACTTATTTTCAAATTAAGTAGGATTGCAATCTATATTTTTCAAATCCTTGAAATAGTATTTTTTGTCAAGACAATATCACATTAAGGATATTTTCATATCCCACATCTAATTTTGCTTAAAAGGAAACAACTCAAAATGAGATTTTAAATACCACAAAAATAATTAGTCCTTGAGATGTTCCAGGTTTTTCAAATACGTCAACATTAAATATACAAAACTGAAACTAACATTTTACATTACAGAGAAGTTACCATATAGTAGCTCAGTACTGCCACCTGAAAAGTATCAATATTAAAGACCAATATTGACCTTGCTTTCCACATTGTATATCAGATAGAAACTTAGAACTACAGTCTTGACTTATGACCAGTTGTTTAACGACCAAAGATAGGTCAACTTGTAAAGGCTGCTTTGTGGCCTGTAAAGCATTTCTGGATATCATAAAACATTGCACACCCTTGGTCACGTGACTACATTTCAGGCATTGGGAAACTGACTCACATTTACAACTAATTGCCAAGTGCCTGACGATCACGTGGTTGTCATTTCCTATCTTCTCTGTCAGCTTTCCCAGAAAGTCAATAGAGAAGACAGCAGGAAGGTTGCAAGCAAAGGAGAAAAAGGGGAGCTGAAATCCTCTGGTGGCTGCAGGAAAGCTTAAGAATGAAAGACGGGGAGCTTTTTTGATCCATCCAAAAGACCTAGGATATCACTTAACGACTGCAACTAGTAGTGCTGGGATTGCAGTTGTTGAGCAAAGCAGTCATGCGAGCATCTTGTTTAATGATTGCTTCATTCAGCAATCAAGATTCCGGTTTCCAGTGTGGTGGTTAAATGGGAATTTTGTGCAATTGTCTAATAAATGATAGAAACATATATTTTGGCATTTAAAGGAATCTCCCACCATAATCTCAAAGATGTCATTTGAGAAGTAATCAAGAATACATTGGTTGAGATCCATAGGCTTCCAAGATTATACAAAGCTATTTATAGTAGTGATCAATATTTTTGCAAATGGACAAAGTGATTGAATCCATCCTATTGTAATGTGCTCTAAAAAGATTGAAAATATATGGTTCACTGAACTCTCAAGGCATCTAAAAAAGAACCAAAAGTATCTAAGATTAGACACAGGCAAACCCTAAACCTGCAAATTTGTTAGTCGCAATTGGGTTCTACAGTGTGTAACAAATATGCATTTGATAGAACTTCATCCTTAAGACTGATAGGATTAAAATCTAAATAAATAAAATAGACAAAATCACATCCAGTTTTACTTACCTTTACGGTGGAATGAAAACAGGATACTCTGTGGATTTGTTTGCCATTATCACAATCCCAAACCTGGTTTCAATCATTAAGGACTAAGAATAGCAGCTGAATTATCTTATATGACTATAATAAAAAAATGGAGGTAAAAAACAGAAGCATCCATTAGATATGAGTCTGTTTCCTACAGTTATTTCTTATGCAAAAGTGTTTCCTTGAGCTTCTTACTGCCACACAAATGATGGAAGAAGTCATTTGTAGAACTTATTTCCTTACTGTAAGAGAAAAAAAAAGCACCAGGTATGCAAATGTGTAAAATCTTTTCCTGCGAGTTCATTGATTAACCTGAAGATTATTATCTCCAACCGCCTTTTTTGTCCATGCAATGAGGAATTGTGCAGTTTCACAACTGCATCTTATCACTATCCTTTTTAGCCACACATCAATGTCATAGAAATGATGAAAGTCTATTGCTTTTATAGCGGTTTGCTCATTAAAACCCTAAACGTGGATGCGATAACACTGTGAGCCATAGGCACTATTTATTATGCAACACAAACCAATTCTGCATTTCTTTAGTCAAAAAGTAAAGGATACAACTACAGTTCTGTCAGCACCTGCTGTCAAAATCATATGGCATTTTTCTTCACAGGTATCTGTCAAAGGAAAAGCTACAAGAGCTGTGATTTTTTGTGTATGTGCATGTAGCTCAAATAACTTTTCTCCAGTCTGAAAAACAAAAACAAACTTGGTATCATAATAACAGTGCTAAATGAACACAGAAATATGTGTTATGAAAAAACAATACAAGTAATCAGAATCCTCAAAATATTATTTATTTAAAAATGAGAACTGATACTATACAATGCAAATATCTGGTCCATCTAACTTAAGCTTCCCTCACCTGCTGCTGCTATTTGCTAGAAAACCCAGCCAATTCCAATAAATCTGTTTACTGTGCTAGCTAACAATTACATTAAGTGATGGAAAACGCATCTGGATTATGGTAGACTAAGGAAGGTTAATCAACACTGTGTGGTATAAGCTCTCAAAATTCCAGGTAGGATCTTTTCCAGCAATACCATAGATACCATATGGGGTCATAAATGTGAGATGGGTGGCTATACTGACTGAGTGAGTGAGTGAGTGAGTGAGTGAGTGAGTGAGTGAGTGAGTGAATGAAAATCTACCCCAGAATGATGATTTTCAATTGCTTTGTAACTATTCTTACAGCAAAATCTGAAAAATATTTGTATATTTCACCATGCATGTTTCAATTCCCAGTATGAAGTGCCTTTTGCTTTTTCGAAAATACAATTTTAGAGTCTTTTCTAAAAATGTACCAGAATTCTTATATTAGAAAGTATAATTCTGTTAGTAATACAATATAGGTAATTTTAAAAAAGATTATTGTTTTTGATTTGTGTTTATATTAACTAAAATGTTTTATTGTATTAATACTAGGTATGGAAAATAAGGAAAAGATATGCAGAATACCAAGGCTTACTAACATTTTTACTCTGACTTCTTACATTTAGTTGGCACTGTGAACAGAATACGTTTGTTTTTACTACTTTAGACTTAAATGCTTTTTAAAAAGAAAAAGGTAAAAACTGACATCAGCGACACAAGGAACAGCTGAAGGATCTGCTTCAACCAACTCTGCCATCTACAAATACAGTAGATTTGGTACAGCAACCCTTCCAAGGTGCTGAACAATATGATGGTGCTTTAAATGTAAGATTGTGACCCATTAGACCTTTGTACATATGTCTCTCTCAGCCACAAGTTTGCCATTACAGTTAGTATGCACTGTCTTGTGCTTGATGAGGTTTTTTTCCCCCCTATTGCAGAGTGGAGAGATGGCTTAAGCAACATTTTTAAACAATTTCTGCTGTGACTGTTGTTTTTATCCCAACTTTGTCGCAGATCAGAGGTGGGAGAGGAAGAAATGACAAAGAATAAGCAGACATACAATGAGGAACATGCATCTGCTAGCCGCAGCTGTTTGCCTGATGCATACAGAGCACGGAGTCATGTACAAGCTAGACAAACAGCTAGCACATTTCTTTCTATGTGTATTTTCTATTGTGTACCTACTTACTCTCTTGCAATACCTTCCTCTCTAATGAATGTAAATACAAACAGTAATTCCCTTCTTGCTAATTATCCTAGCACCTGGATGAACATTCAAAATGAGAGAATGGGAGAAAAAGGAAAGCTGAAGCAAAGTAATAAACACAGTTGTGGTTTGATTATAAATGAGCAATTAGTGAACTCCTTGTGCACCTGTGTCAGGCCTTTCAGGACCTCCCCCAATCTCCTCCGGTAGCCTTCCCACCCCACCCACACACAGTATCCCAGCAGTATGTACCTGGGACTCGCTCTGGTTCCTGATAAACAACCAAAGATCTTGGGGTTACAATAACAAATGGAGTTGCATGGATTGTCATTGCTAAGAAATGCAATCACATGATGTCATTTTAGGATCACATAGTTGAGCTATCTCAACCCTAGTCCCTATTGTTGTCATAATTCAAGAACTACCTATATTGGGTTCCACCACAAAACCGCGATGCCCTTATCCTGCCGCTGTCAGCTGGAGGAGGAGGGCTACCTTTGGAGGCAAAGAACGAAGCATGTAGAACGCCCTTCTGTCGCCGCGCTGTTGTCGCGGCGGTGATGACGTGCGGTGATGACGTTGCGACTTTAGCAACGCAATTTAATCTCCGCTATTTTGCGTAGCGCGGTTTTGTCGTGCCACGCCTATTGTTGACAGTATTACAAAACATATATAAATCATTTCTGCATAAATATTCTAATACTGCAGATATGCAAATATATTGATAATCTAAATGCCTATTTAATCTTCACCTTTTCAATTGTAAATTACAGTCACAAACCCATGGTTCTTTATTATGACCTACATAATGCATTTTTAAATTTATATTTCTACTTCTGCAATAATGCTTGTTATAAATCTGAATAATATAATAGCTGATTTTATGTTCCAGCAAGTCATGAATTTAAACATCACCCAATCTACATCTATGGATTTTTTTTATAAACATTTTTTTAATTTCCTAAACAAACCTGGATATTCCAGAGACATACAATTCCATCATCACCAGCAGATGCAAACCTAGTAATGAAAAAAAAAGATATTGAAGACATCTATAATTACATTATAAAAATGCTTTTTTATTAACCTTAGAAAGCATACTTAAATCTTCAAAATGATATCATGTTTTATTATCGAATAAATAAAAGGTGTATTATATTTTTATATGATCAGGCTTCTATTTCTAGCACCTCTGCATTCATTTGTTATAACAAAGTCAAAATAATCACCTAAAACACTTTTGATATTCATTATTTTAAAAAGTAATGGATGAATCCAGATAAGAAACACTAGTCCTCTACGAGCTAAATTTAATTCTAAAATTATATACTGAATTACTACTATCATATTATGTAGCACAGATATGCCTTTTAAAGTCTTCTAGAAAGAATTAATGTCTCAATAAGAACAATGCTTTAGATTATTTTTTTTAAACTATGAAACTTAGGCTTTCATGTGACATTCTCCTGCCAGATCAATCTCATATCGCAAATGGATTTCTTTTCACCAAGTTGGTGTTTCATGGGTCATCTGATTCTTTTCCAGTCATGATCACCATCCTCTATAATCTTGTCTATTTCCTGGAGGAGCACCAAATGGTCAAACAAGCAATTTTTAAAGTGTGTTACGAATTCAGTCCAGTTTAATGTGTCAAATGCTAGAGTATTACTTGCAATTTTATTTCATTCCATTTTTTTAAAGATGCTTGCTAAGGCTTAGCCTTCTTTAGTGATCTTGCAATCAATATGACCTTCTCTTCATGTTCAAAAACTTAAAAGAAAAGAAGTGAAAAGCAGCTGCCTGTTAGGTTGATACAGGATTTATTTAGTATCTTCAAAAACCAATCTGAGAAAATTTTCCACTCACTGGTTTTAGCTGAGCCACAGAGAAAACAGGAAAATCCCTCTGCAAAATTCTCAATAAGATGAAATTATCTAGAGAGCTGAAGCATGAAACCTGGCTTACAACAGTTGACAAAAATGCAATCAAAGAACCAAGAAAACTAAATGAAATTATTTCAGAAACCAAGTAACAATGCTACTGTTGTTGGAAGGAATCAAATAAAATAATAATATTTTAGTTAAAAATCCTCTAATGACTGAATAAGGAACAATGAAAATAAAATTGTATTATAATTAAAGGAAGACGTAATATTTGTGTATAAATTATTCTTCTTTAAATATTATCCAAAAAGTGATTTTAGTTTAATATATCAAATTTGCTTTAAAACTCTGTACTACATTTCACTGTGTAAACTTAACTATTAAACTAATGAAATTTGAATATAGCATTCGTATAAATTAACAGAACCAGCTCGTCAAAAATATAGAATAAAGTGTCATGTCTGAGAGATATAATTGATAACATGTGAATAATTTGTACAGTTTATTCTATCTGTTCTGTGATTCACCAAAATCACAGTAAGGTATCCTTTGTTTTGTATAAAATGCTTTATTTTCCATGTTTGCTGATAAGAAAACAACTTATACAATGTATATAGCTGTTGTGAATTAACACATTCTGAGACATCTGTTTCCAGTGAAGTGGGGAAAGCTAATAGCAATTAAAATCACACAACTTGTTCTGTCAAAATCTTTGACATATGTCTTTTAATTGGGTTTAGTTAAAGGCTTGTAGGGATTTCTTGTATCAATTTATATATAAGAACTAAGCTGTCCATCATATAATTTGCAATTTGGAAAAGCAAAACATTAAGATTCATTTTAAAAAATTGAAGTCATCTTTACAGTGCAAATGAGGAATATGAAAGCAATGTCTCACCTGTAGTCATCAATTGCCACTAGAAAACGCACTATATCATGGTGACCTTTCAGCACAAGAAGCTCAGTATATGGATTCTGAGCTTGTTCTTCACCAATAGTCTGTATAGATTTCTAGAAAAATAAAACAGCATCACACAATTTATACCTTTAATATTTTTCAATCAATAGATTATACGCATTTTCTATTCCTCTTGGTCCCATCCTAACTACTGATTTAATATACAAAATTTATGCATTCAGCCCCACTTAAAAGCTAGACTATAAGCAGATATATTTACCATGCTGAATAATATATTGTATATAAGGGAACAATTCTTCTTAAATTTTAGTTAAAATTCTGTTGTATAAGTATTCTATTGGTTTAAGCATAGCTGCATATTTTCCAAGTTTAAGTTCCTAGTCAGATATTGTTGGAATTGCATTTTTCCTTCAAATATTGAGTCTAGTTTATTTTTGCTGTTCTAATCATATATCTCTTTAAATTATCTTTCTTGATTTTTTTTAGATCTATTACTAAGAAAAATTGTGATTTAATTTCAAATCACAATTTTCTGCATTATACTATGTATGTCGTTCCAGTACTTTTGAGTTCTTTTACATGTCACCACATAGTAAAATGTACCTTCTGTTTCCTGGCATTTCCAACATTTATTGCAGTCTGATTTGTTTTAGTTATTATTGATGGGAGTTGTATACCATCTATGCAACATAAAACAATCTAGGACATAGGGACTGATATCTGAGACGCTGCTCGTCTTCGTTTGTTTATTAGATTATTTCAGTCTGGGCTGTCTCTATGTTTTCATGATTTTGGTTTTTCTTTCTTTTCTTTTTTGCTATCTTTGTATGACACCCAATCAACTGGAGGTAGGCATCTAACAAATTTAAATAAATACATTTTGTACCAATTTTTCTTTAAGTTATAACTTGGTGTTTGAATTGTGAAAGTAGCTGAAAGTGATGAACAGACTAGAAAGCACCCTTTCTGAGCCCATTGTAATTTTGAATGGTCATGAAACAACCAGTCGTATGTCAAGGACTACCTTGTATGTCCAAAAATAGCACAACTAATAGTCAGCTGGCAAGGGAAATAGACATAATGAAGTAGGAAGACTGTATATGATTTCTCACCCATTTCTTCCTCACATTGCTGTCTGTAATAAAAGGAGGGATTACATTTAACCTGGGCGAGAGAGATTGCTGGTTCAGTCTTAAATGAATCATTTAAAGATTTCTGCTATTTCTGTCAACGGTGGGTTTTGCATGACTCTCCTTATTAAGTGAGAGGGAGGAAATACCATTCCAAAATTTTTAAGGCCATTTTATGTATTTCCAGATCCTGTAGACTGTAGCCAAGCACTGGCAGCACTATATTGTTTAGATCAGGGGTGTCCAAACTTGGGAACTTTTAAGACTTGTGGACTTCAACTCTCAGAATTCCCCAGAGTTGAAGTCCACAAGTCTTAAAGTCCCCAAGTTTGGACACCCCTGGTTTAGATACTTAACAATTTGGGAGCCAGGGTGAAATTGAGAAAACATTTGGCAATTTCCTCCTCTATTGTAATCTAAGTGACATAAAAACTAGTAAACCAAGTCCTGAAGTTTTCTAGGTGGCTGTTAAAACTCATATCGTTTCCACTGAAAAGAGTGCATTTCTTCTATGAAGCTGAATATCATCCATTTCCCATTTTAAAACCATCTTTTTTTTCTCTCAATTCACTTTCCACCATTTCTCTCCATGTTTCCTCAGTCGTTTGCCTCAGTTTCCTTTATTTATTACTTTCTTTTAAAAGAGGAAGAAAGAATAGCTGCGCAGTTCAGTTTCATATTCATTAAGACAAACACATACAAGGGGGCAGGAACTCGGTCTGAAAAATAAGAGCCGATTCTCCTACTTTGAGCAAAGCAGCTGCAGGGATAATGGCTCTTCTGTAGTTACCAAGGGGGTCGGTCTTTCGCAACGTGGAGGTCTCTTTTAAAAAAACAACAACCACCTTCCCTAATTCCCAGCAATGTGGGAACTCTGGGGATGGGAAAGGGCCACCTCTTCGGAGGGCTTGGAGAAAACTACCACCACCCCCCAAAGCTCAAGGCTGTGCAACTGGCCTACGCATAAGGGAAAAAGCCTTCGACTCTGCTCCGACTTCCTCAAGGCAGATGCAGCGCCAGACATAAAACGAAATAAACAAAATGCGCCGCCACCCTTTGCCAGGACAGGAAGACGAAGGAGTCCGCTGCCGCGCCGAACCTCTACTGATCAACGCCCCTCGCGGCCCATGGCGAGCTTTTACCTCGGCCAACCCTTGCGGCTCGCGGCCCCCTCCTATAAGCCACCGCAGCATTGCGAGAGGCGGAGTCCGGCCGCCTGGAATGACGGCCTTCGCGTCTCCGGTTGAAATGCCGGTAGTTGTCAGGCGCAGGCTGGCGTCCTTGGGCTCAACGCGGAAGGCTTGTCCCTCGCCTCTCGCCGTACTTGCAAAGGGGGGAGGGGGGAGTCAGTGACGGAGACGCCGGTACTAGAAGGAGGCTTCTGGTTGCGGGAGGAAATTCAGAGATGCCTCCGCGGCTAATCGGTCCATGAGATGAAACCTAAATTCCTGCAGGTTTTCTGGATACTAAACTAGATCCGACTAGATGCTAAACTAGATCAGATCAGATGCTAACTAGATCCAACTGCTAAACTAGATCAACTAGATGCTAAACTAGATCTGATTGGTTCCTAAACTAGATTCAACAAATAGACAACCATGACCAGGATGTTATAAGTCTGCCTTGAGCAAGGGGTTGGACTAGAAGACCTCTGAGGTCCCTTCCAGCCCTACAGTTCTATGGTATATATGGCACCGGATAAGGTGCCAGATTGGCACCCTGTCAATCTTAATACTTGAGCCAGGAGATCTTCCCCAACCTGGTGTTCTCCCAATATACTGTAGGTTTTCAATTCCCTCCATCCTCAGTCAGCATGACTTGAACTGGCTAGGAATGGAGGGATCTGCAGTTGAAATATCCACAAATTATGGGAGGCTGGATGCTTTTATAAGGGGAGTCTCAGTTTTCAGCAATTGCATAACAGGCATAAAATCAACAGGAGCCATTTTTCTCCTTGCCTATCATTGGGAATACCGTCAAGTGTTTAGCTCCAATCGGTATTTTGTGGTATTTTGAACCATTCTGATGGTTCAGAAGTTGAGCTCCAATTCAAACTAACATGGGAAAGAGTCAAGTATTGGAGTAATCCAGCACAAAATTTGGAATAATCCCATCTCTATCTTTCTTAAACAGATAGGCATTCTAAGATCAGTTTCCACTTTTTTTAAATAAAGAAAATGAAGGTTATATATTAAAATTAATATATTGGTTATTACAGAACAGGACACATATTGAATGAAGAATAGCCCTTGATTATTTCGAAAAGTCTGATAAGATCATGGGTTGTCCAGTTTAAGTATTAATATATCCTTACCCTGTGCCATTAATCATTAAAACCCCAACACTTTAGGTTTGTCCTTAGATAGGGTAACCTGATTCATAGGGTGGAGTGTGGTCCTTTGAAGGGTTCTGTTTTGCATGGCTAATACATTGATGCACTAATAACTAATTATTTCCAGGCACAGTTCAAATGTCCAGAAAGTGTCAGAAGTTACCTTCTTGCATTTAAGCAGGTTGTGAAAACCGTTGTTTTACAATTAACTTTCTGCTCCAGATAATTAGTCCACGAGGCTTCCTTCAAGCATGTATATTTTTTGTTTAATCTTTAATTGAATATAACCATATGTTAATATTCTGATTTTACAACGGTTTTAAAACTGTTTTTATAATTGTATATTGTGCAGAGTATAAGATTGAGCTGTTAACAAATATAGCAGGTAAAGAAATTAATAAATCTATGGAAACTGTTCTGGCTCTCTATCATAGATAGTTAAATACCTAATTATCTTAGGTAATTATCATGGAGAAAGATCACCCTGCAATGACAATTGAAACAGAATTTCCTCTCTGACATTTCACTAAACATTTTATGTTACTTGCGTAACAAATAAACCTGGTGAGGTTTATTGATCAGTATTAAATTATTTAGTGCTACTTAACAGTTTTCAGATCTAAACCAGGAAAAGTTTGTGGTATTGCCCCAAGGGCTATAGAAGGCCTACTCAGCAGAAAGCCTACAGGATAATGATTCTGTCCATATTATTGACACAAGAGAATTCCATAAGTATTATTTTAACTCTTGCTCATTGTTTTGTAGGAATAAGTAAGTATTCCAAATAAAACATCTTCTTTATCTATTTATTAAACATTTATTAAGATATCCAAACAACCGAGAGCTCCTTTCATGTAATGGCTCAGATGCTGAACTAAAAACTCGAAGACCTTGAATTCTGGTCCTCCCTTAGTCATGGAAGCCAGTTATATGATTTTGAGGCAGTCATTCTTTCTTAGGTCAACCCACCTCACTGGATTATTGTTGTGGGGAAAATAGGAGGAGTGACCATTGTGTATACTGCTGCCTCAAGTTGTAAAAATAAAGATTGGGATACAACCCTAATACATAACAATTATTGTTTTAATCCAGGGGTCCCCAAACTTGGCCACTTTAAGACTTGTGGACTTCAACTCCCAGAATTCTCCAGATCAAAAGGCCAGAAAGAATAATGTTCCTACTTAGGTTTGCGCGGTTTGGATTTACCTGGAGTGCATTTACATAGCAATTTTGCCCAATCCAGGTCTTTTCCCCTTCTCCACGTTCTATGAATATATTCTGCAATGGCATTAATTTTTGAAGGAAGGGTCAGATGCTAGTCAAGTTGATGATTTGCTTTTAGGGGGGGAAAACTTACAGAATTTATCCATACCACACATCTGCTTTGTTATCTTCAGAACAAATTTAGCAAGAGTTTATTATCTGGGCTAGAGGGTGAAATTGGAAGTGGGCTGTTGACACTTTGTAATGATCTGCTAGATTTCTCTACATGTGTTCTGAAGTCATGCTGCACTTGGCCACACTCGCCCATTGGAGATTTATTTTGGAAGTTGGCATATGATCAGAGGTACTCTGTTTTGATCTTTTCCATTTTTAATAGTGATATCTGTAATAGACATCCCTTAGCAAGGCATCAATTGGCTAAGGCACAATCAAGTCCAATCATTGTGTAAAGCAACAGAAGGAACTAAAACATCCCCTGTGTTTAAAGAAAATTACTACTGCTAGAAGAGTTCTTAATGCAAATTAGCTATAAGGAGCGTTTACTAGTACAAGTCTTTGTGAGTTCATTGATCCTTTCTCTTTTTTGTCACCATGTTTATATTCTAAGGAGCAGTTGTAGATTGCTTAATGGGAACCAAGAGACATGCTGTAGCTTTTCATTTGTCGTTACAGAATTTCTAATGAGTATTTTGGTGATGACACAAATATTTTGCCTATTATCCACAGTGCCTCATTCCAAGACAGGCTTTTTAGTAAATGGTTTATTGGTGCAACTGCACATAGTCAGCCATGAGAAATTGAACAGATTGCCATCTATCCTGTATAAACATTGCATTTTATTTTCTCATCATGCTCCTTGTAAAACAATGATTAATAATAGGAGACTGTTTGCATATTCATATACAGTTTGATAAATGGAGTTCACAGCAGATCACTTCAGTTGTCAGGGCTGCTGTTGGATCAGGATTTCATGTGTCACATGCCAAAAGAAAGCTGCTGTGATATTACTATGAACCCCCAGATGGCATTATAGCCTTGGTTTATTTTGTTTTTGTTTTTGTTATGAAGGACTTTTTACTTTGATTTAGGCATTTTCTTTTCTTTTCCAATTCCTCATGATAGATTTGATCAAAAGAAATAAAATCTTACTTTCTTCTGTTTACTTTTTTTAAAGATTCCAGGTATTCTAGGACCCATCTACGGCAGTAGAAATCATACTCTTAATTCGTGCAACAAATTAATGCTTACAGCATAATGAGATCTTGCAACCACTCTTCAGTAAAAAGCTCCACTCATATTTTAAAGATTATAGCTATGGACAGATTATTTACATTTTAATAGCTTTATGAGAAACGTGTGAATTCACTAAGTTTTATTGCACACAAATATTAAAGTGATGCTGGATAAGATTATTGTCATATTGTTGAAGCCATCATTTAAACAGCAGTTTTATTATGGCAATTCGTATTGTCATGGAAAATGTTGGTTCTTTTGAAGGGAAAACTGGTGTCTTTTTCATTACCCTCTATTAACTTCATTCAGGCTGATGGGAGGGTCACTCATTTTCATGTAAGTCAAAGAAAATGATTTTTGCTAAAATGTGTTAGGGAAACCTCTACCAAATAGAAACTTAATGCTGCTGGGGAACTTATGGGGAAGAAGGTACTCAACAGAAAGCAGAGTCAGTGACTGCAGCGGAATTAGGTGTTGGTGAGTAGACCACATTTTGATAACTCCTCTCTGGACAAGGAGATAACTTGAGATTGTCCAGAACTGCTCCAGGCAGTTGCTCCTTGCAAAAAGACCACAAGATAGTGGTCTGTGGAGGATTTAGAGTTCTGGGAAATGAGGAAATAGTCATCTTCCTCAAAATACAGTTCGTGCCTTTAAAAGGATACTAGATTTGCATATGTTCTTTTCAATCATGTTTGGAAACTGCTGGTCAGCTATTTGGAACTTTTGAATCAACGAATTTTATAGCACGAGGTGAGTTTCCTTCAATCTTTAGTGATAGAAGCTTTAATAAGTTTAAAGTTTAAGGACTTTAAATATGTTTTTAATAATGAGCAAAAGGTGATTAAAACTTCAATTTTAGAAAGTTAAAACATACTAAAGATCTAGATAAATTAGAAATATTTTGGAATTAACTATAAAGAATCCTTCCCAGAAGAAAATGAGTCTGGTTTGAATTCTTAAAAATAAAATAAGATTTTAAGGCATATTGAAGGATATTTTTGAACAAAAGTCCCTGAAATTAATTTTAACAATGTCTGCCTCTATAGATAGACTCTTTTTAAAAAGATGCTATGGAACAATTTCTTTCTGATAAGGTTGAAACAGATTTAAAAGTGGATTCAAAAATTACAGGCTATAAGAATGACATGGAGAAAGATGTTATACTGGACATATAAAAGATTCCAACTAATACCTTAATAATTAAAAGGGGAGTTTGGCGGGTTCCGGGGGGCGTGGCCTGTTGCCGAGGAGGGCTCCACCGAGCTCCTCAGAGATCTGGTCTGTATATCTAAATAAGATCATAGATAGCACCCCTTTCTGGCTAAGAAAGGGGCAGGGAGAATAGCCCCGTAGGTTAGGATCTAATCGTAAACCACAGCCTTTTTTCTTTTTTGGCTGTGGAAAGAGATTAGTTCCGGCCGAAGCGGAGCTCTTATCTCCAGCCATTTCTTCTCAGCTGCCTTTTTTTTGGCAGCCCCAGACAGGCTAGCCCCCCCCCAGGACAAGACAAAGTTTTTTTTTCAAGCTAGAATTGATACGGGCGGGTCCCACCCCTGTGAGATTTATGTTTTCAGTACTATTGTAAATACCAGCACCATTCGTCTTAGAGACTTCTTTGTCTAATTAGACCTCAAAATGGCGATTTCTCTCCGTGGATGATTGATATACTTAGCCGGTGTTATATTCCTGCAGACTGCTCCTTAAGAAAATAAATTTTTCTTTTTTGGAAATAGAGGGGAGCGAAGCTCTGCTTACTTGCTTATTTATTATGCCATCCAAATCAAAGAAGCGTCTTGCTACAAAAGAATTTAAAGAATTTTCATTGGAAACACAGCCTTTGTCTCCTATGTCTTCTGTTGAGGAACTTTTAACACAGGAATATCTCCTTAAAATGCTTAACGCTTTTAAGAAAGAAATCAGGGAATTTGTATTGGAATTATTTGATGATTTACAATCTAAAGTTAATCAAATGAAGGCGAATACTTTTGCAGCTGTGTCTGCCCTGTCAGATTACTCTGCTGAAATAGAAAACAAATTGGAAAGTCTGGAGAAGGCTAATTTTAATTTGACTACCAATATTCAAATTTTACAAGAAAAAATTAGAAATAACGAAGAACAGCTTATGATACTAAATTTTAATAGGAAGGCATTTGCAATTAGAGTCAGAGGATTCCGTGAAAAGAAGCAAGAGAATTTAAAACAGACCTTTGCTGAAGCCTTCAGCCACGCGCTGGGAAGCCCGGGACTTAACTTTGATTGGCAGATTCGGAAAATCTATCGCCAGAACTCATTGATAGCGGAACAGCGACAGCTCCCGAGGGACATAATTATATATTTCTCTACAAAAGAATCTAGAAACGCGATTGTGCAAAATTTTTATAATAATAGGCTCCGAATTGATGACCAGGACCTGATTGTCTTCAAAGAGATTCCTTTCCAGATATTGAGAGCAAGAAGGGACTACGCCTTTTTAACTAAAGAGCTTAGGAGTCAACAGATTCGATACAGATGGGAGGCCCCTGCCGGCATCACGGTTACATTTGAGAATCAAAGATTTCGTCTTAACTCTATTTCGGAGGCTCAAGATTTCTATTGTAGGATTCTGAAGGCGGGGCTTCCGGACGCGCTTGGAAGAGAGGAGAGACAAGCGGAAGGAGAAAGCAAACGGCTGGCCATGCGGCTGCAAGATGGAGGGGGTAGCCCCTCCTCCCTCGGAGAAGCAGAAGAACGCAGATCGAGAATTTAGATACTTCAAAAGACTTCCTAAAGTTGAGGACTGAATGGGGGTTTGAGACCTCTCTCCGGTAGAAAAAGTGGACTAATTTTTATCAGAAGGGAAAGCTGGACGAAACTACTTTGAGCTAGATTCTAAAGTAACGTTAGTACAAATTTGATAGTGGTTAAAAGAATGCGGAATGATTTATGTTGTTTAAACTTTGTTAGATGGGACTATTTTAAAATAGAAGGTTAACTGACTCTTGCTGAAAGTATTATTTGAAAATGATCCATGCTATTTAACTTTTATTTGAAGGGAAAGTTGGTTGTTATAGTTACTTTTTAAATAAACGCTAGTATAAATTTGATAGTGGTAAATATTAGACAAGCAAGAGATGAGGGTAAAATGTATGTGGAATGAATTATGTTATTTGTGGTAAATACCAGACAAGCAAGGGAAGAGGGCAAAATTTACGTTGTTTAAAGCTTATTAGAACAGGAAGCCGCTTGGGATTATCTTAAGATAGCTGTAAAAAGAATGCGGAATGATTTATGTTGTTTAAACTTTGTTAGAAGCGACTACCTTAAAATAGAAGGTTAACTGACTCTTGTTGAAAGTATTACTGGAATACGTGGAATGATTCATGCTACAAATCGCTCTGAGCTATATTTTAAACAAATGTTAGCATAAATTTGATAGTGGTAAATATCAGACAAGTGGGGGATGAGAGTAAAATGTATGTGGAATGAACTAAGTTATTTAAATGCTACTAGAAGGGGAAGTCGGTTGGAATTATCTTAAGATAGAAATTGATTCCTGTGTAAAGTAATATCTGATCTATGTTGCTTAACTTTACTAAGAAGGGGAAATCTGGTTAGATTATTTTGAATTACGGTTTGAAAAAGGGGTAAAGAAAGATCATTCACGTTGTTTAAATTTTACTAGAAGGGAAAGTTTGACTACTTGTCTGTAAAGTTATATTTGAATATATGGCAGGAACTATGCTGCTTAAATCTTATTGGAAGGGATCATGAGGTTTAGGAAGGGAACGGGAGAGTCTACAGAAGATCGGGGTAAATAGCAAAGAAGTAAGAGACGAGAATAAAATATAGATAGAATGATTTATACTATTTAAGCATAGATAAAGATGGGGGGCTGAGATCAACACAAAGACTGGTTTCTTTTTTTTTCTTTTTTATATATTACTTTTATTTTTTAATCCATATGTATACAAGATATTTTAGATAGAAGGTAGTGCCAGGTGTGGGCCCTGGGAAGCCGGGAGGATTAGGGATGGGGATTGTGGGGGGTAGGGTGGGGGGGGGTTAACATAATCTTAATAAGAACAAGAATGTATTTATATACGGTGGTTCCCTTTTTTTTTATTATTATTATTATTATAGTAAATACCCTGTGTATAAATGATTGCAAATGGAATGTGAAAATTGAAAATTGAATAAAATATTTTACAACAACAAAAAAAAAAAAAAATAATTAAAAGGGATAAGCAAATGACAAACCACGAAAGTGATCTGGATAATTTTCCTATATTGGATTTATAAAAAGACGGTTGTTAAAGCTTTGAAGAATTTTGCGATAAAGAAACCATGAAAAGAAATCAAATTCTAGGACATTATTTGAGAGGACTAAAAATCAAGAAGTAAAAGGAAAGGATATAAAGTTAAACCAATTCAATCTAGTCAGTCATGTTAGAAAACTATTGTGCATATATAGTCCTTCAAGGAAAAGAGTTAGAGTTACAGAATGGCTGAGAAAAAAACCTAATGTCTTCATTAGAGAATTCACTGCCAAATTCACTACAGCTCCCAGGCACAGAAGAATTTTAGAGTTGCCTTCTTGTTCGGATCGGGATTTTTAAACTTCACAATCTAGTCTTCAGCCTCCAATTCCCAGTATTTCATCCAAATATAAAGTAGGCCTGATTCTGCCTTTCTTTGAGATCAACCAAAATTGGTAAGGTGCTTCTATATTTGGGTGAAGGATGCTCAGAGACTCAATCAACATCTTAAGGGAAGAATACTTCCTTAGATAATCCCCCTTTAGTGAGCATAGAAGAGTGACAACTCCTTTATTAAACAGGAGTTACTAAGTAAAACTCTAATTGTACTGGTGATCTTACTTTAGCTTTTCTTGGTTTTACAGATCTGCAAAGGTCGTAAATGCAAGGATGGATCATAACGTAATTTTTATCATCACCATCACAACTTTGAAAAGTTGCTGCACAAGGGAGTTGCTAAAAGAGAACTACTTGTAAAAGTACATTTTCCCAATCTTTCCTATTTAGCAGATAAGGAGTTTTTGTCATATAAAACAATCCAAGAGGAAAGCAAGAGAATGATGTTGCTCTGGAGCCTCTAATTAAAGGCTATTAGACCCTGGAAAGACCCAGGAAAGTAATCAGATTTTTTTTTTACAGTGATCTGTTTGTCTCTAAGAAATAGATAATAATTTTGAACTAGAAACATGGATTAATGTTATTTTTATTTTGGGAATGGGTATATAAGCTTTATGATCTCCAATGTGCATTTTCTCTAAGTTATCTTAAGTTACAGACTAATATAAACTTATGTTCTGTTCAGAGTTTATATTTTTTGCATTTTCCATCTGCCTATGTTGTTCACACCTTTCTATTTTTATCTTTCCCAACCCTTAAAGCTTTGCAATTTTTTTCTTTTCCTTTCTTTAAAAAAAATGTTTAATTTTGTTTATACCGTATGAGATGATCTAATTTCCTAGACATGTTTTAACAGTATCAGAAAGTCATGCTATAAAATGTATTTCATTTTTTATCATTTTTCTTATATAGGCAGAGGTTTCCCTATCTGTCTCACATAGTTCTATTAGGAAAACAGATACCAGGTAAAGGTATCCATGTGAAAGATGGGTAATGGCAAGATTAATTATCAAAGTATCACACCAAAGAAATTCACTGTAATTAGAGAAAACAAAACAAACAAAGGGGGTATTTGCTAGTAATAATAAATATATCTTCTATATGTTTAAAAATAAGTGGTTCCTTTCATTCTGGTGTTCTCTCATGAATATCCACTATTAAAGACTGAAAATCAAATTATTCTCCTGATAAACTTGCCCACAGACTTAAGAATTGGTCATGCAGATGGATGGATGGATCACTTTGGGAACTTGGTACACATTAAAATAAGCAACTCTCTCCCTCCCCATAACACAAGGCAACAGCTGGAGGTCCATATAGCAGTTTTGTTAATGGATGTTTTCCTGCCAGCTGGTGATCTTTGGTAAGCTGGACAAAAGAAAACTCAGGAGACTCCATGAATCTCTGTCCTTAATATGCTCTGTACATTGTAACTAAAGTAGTACTTAACCTGTAGTAGGATAACAATCAGTAGTGAGGACAATATGTTTTATGTTAGTATAGTTTTCTGCTGTTACAAGGAGAGGTGGATAGCGCATTAACTTGACAACAGAGAAGCATTCATAGTGTTTCTTTTTTGGGGGATGGCAAATTACATTACTTCCAGTAGAAAATATCTGCAGACCCAGTTAGAACTGTGGAGTCTTTGGTGTGCTATCTGAGCCTGGTTGTTGACATTTCATTACCCGACTAGGTAACATCATCAGTAGAAATCAATATGGGGTTTGTTGCCTGATGGTTTACAGTTGGTTGCCTTGCCAGTGTTGATGGGGATATAGTTTTCTCCTTGGTAGTTTCTTGATTAGAACATTGTTTTCTACTTGTTTATCTGGTGCCAATCCCTACTTATCTGAATGTGGGCTGTTGGAGGAGATGTGATAGTCTTTTTGTTTCCTTCTTAGGCCTTTATTCTCTTTTGAATTGTGCACAAACATGGTTTATCTCTATGTGTCTACATTACTTTACTAAGGACCTTGCATAAACATTGTCCATATTCTGTTTGCCACATCCCCATCACTTTGCTTAAATCTTGAATTTCAGCTATCCTTAGTGTCTGTGGAGATTCTCAGTTATCCAGGTCATGGTTGTCCCAAAGATGCTTTTTTCAAGAGGCAACTGGACTTTCTGTTTTTTTCTTTAATGACATTTGGTTTCTCATCCAAGAAGCTTCTTCAGCGCTGAAAAAGCTTCTTGGATGAGAAGCGAAATGTCTTCAAAGAAAAACTAGGAAGTCCAGTTGCCTCTTGAAAAAGCACCTTTGGGACAGTTGGCCTTACCTGTACCAGTCTTAAAGTAATATTTTCCCTTTAATTCCAACATCACACAAGGGCAATAGTTTCAAGATGTGCCAAATCTACTAGGAAAACCCCAAAAGCTAAACAGTTATCTTGTTTCAGTCCCATCCTGCTTATTCTGTGGAGTGGAGCCCTACAGATCTGCTCCTCTAGTCTCAGAGATGGTATTCAGCCAGTTTTGACAGATTCTGGACAACTGGTAGTGGAAATTTTGAGTAGGTTGGAGAACCGCAAATAGGCTGGCCCCGCCCCCGCAGCCTCCCAGCTGATCTTCTTTTGTTGCCCTGAACAGGAGGGAGCTCGAAAGCAGGTTAGTGGGGTTGGGAGGGAATGGGGATTTTGCAGTAACCTTCCCCCAGGAGTGGGGAGGGAATGGGGATTTTGTAGTATCCTTCCCCTGCCACGCCCACAAAGCCACACCCACAAAGCCACATCACACCCATAAAGCCACACCCACAGAACCGGTAGTAAAAGAAATTGAATCCCACCACTGTTTATTCTTATGTCTATGGTGCCACTGCCTGAAAGAGCATCTCGATCCAGCCCTTGAGCGCCTTATATTCTTTTGCCTCAGATTACAACTTTCACTCTGGTTCATCAACTCTTGCTGTTGAGATAAACTTCCACAATAAATAAAATTTAAAAGATAGGCTAGGATTAATTCAAATACAAAAAGAGATGCCTCCAAAACTATGCTCCTACTCTGTTAGCCCATAAGATGTTAACAACATCTGATATGCAATAGTTTTACATATCCCCTTGTGGGGGAAAGATCAACTCGCAAACCGCTTTATAAATCTGCCACAGTGTTAGAGTTAGGCTACTGTAGCTAAATGCCTTTTAGATATGCTTCTTCTTTTGAGCTCCCATATTTACAAATGAAAGCTTTTTCAAACCACGTCTTCTAATATAATTTGCATATTTAGTAATACATTGATTAACATTAAACACGGATTATTGCAATTTATTTCAGAAACAGATGGGATGCATTAAGTGAAGAAGAAAAAAAAGCCTGCGTATTTAAATAGAACAGACTCGCTGGCTGAGGATTGATGAGTGATGAACAGAAAAAGTTTGTTAATTGACGGGGGGAGGCAGGGAGAGGCATCGGGCGCGCGCCTTTCTTTTGCAAAAGCTTTCACCGCTAATGGTTCGGTGAAGCTGGTAATACAGTTAATTTTAAATGAATAATGTAACTCAAAGGTGTGCTTCACTTTAATAAAAGCTGTAGCATGGATAAGTGATAAAACTCTGAGAGCAGAAGCAGAACGTAGTAGAAGAATCAGGAAAATGGAAGAGAGGGGGGCGGGCGAGAACAGAAGAAAAAAGTCTGACAAACTTTCTGGTCGCCAGGTTTTTCTCTCTCTCTAAGCTTTCTCCTGTATGGAGATTGACCACTAGATGGCAGTGTGTTACAAGCTACTTGATTCTCTTCTGTTTCTCCTTTTGTCTCAAATCCATAGAAATCTAGATAAAAAAATCTTCCCAAAACGTTATCTATGTGATATCATTTGGGATTACTATAACAGTTGAACAAAGTACCATGAACTGGTGTTCCAAATATGCATGAGCACATTTCTTCCTGCTACATTTTTATTTTTCAATGATAATCCTGAGGTGCAAAAGATCTGCATAAAGTCTAGATTTATACAGCATGCTGAAACTAATAGAAATGCAATAATAAATGCACATCTTACTCCATCAATATACACTTCTTTACCCAAAATCGTAAACTGACTGTGTTGTCTGAGCCCAAAAACATCTACATTTTAAATTCCTGGAAATCAGATTGATAAATCTAAGGTGGTGACTGCCTTTGGGTGAAGTTTGAAATAAGAGTGTGGATGCTGGAGGTTTTTGGAATCTTTTGGCTGAAGATGTTGTGTGAACACAGGCCCAACTGCTTATGAGCATCTGTTCACTTAGGAGTTTGTGACTAGAACAAGAATCAAACTCATAAAATTTTCCACAGAAAATTCCACTCTGGTTTTCTCAAAGCTTTCTTCCCCCCACCCCCAACAACCCAATTTAGGAGGAGAAAAAACATTGACTAGTGCAATTGGAAGACAGTTTTTAATGAGGAATCCTTTCCATCTTCTACTGCTGTAGGATGTCAAGGAAATATCAAGCAGGATTCGTTGCAAATCTGTAAACAACTTGGGATCAGCTTTCCTGAGAGGCCATTAACCTCTCTGGTGAAGGTTAAAATAGTTGCTAAGCTCTCCAGAAGTTGCCATTCTGCTTGTTCCATAATACACCTTGAGTTCCTTCAGTAAAATATACCCTTAGATCTTTTAGCCACATTGAAGACTAAGTTCTCACTTGGTCTATTGAAAACTGAGTCAGGGCACATGATAATTCTGCACCAATTTGAAAGTAGCTCTGGATCTCACACTCTTTGCTATGTTTGGGAACTGGGTCTGTTTCTAACTTAAGTATGGAATGTTTGAAAAAGAAGTAGCACAAAAAAGTTGGAGCTCTGTTGGACTCCAATGAAGAAAAGATGCTAGTCGTTCCCAACTCTAGGGGGCAGTGCTCATCTCCATTTCAAAGACCAAAGAGCCAATGCTGTCAAAAGACGTCTCCGTGGTCATGTGGCAATGCCAAAGGCGCACGGAATGCTGTTACCTTCCCACCAAAGGTGGTTCCTATTTTTCTACTTGCATTTTTACATGTTTTCGAACTGCTAGGTTGGCAGAAGCTGGGACAAATAATGGGAGTTCACTCCATTACACGGTGCTAGGGATTTGAACCGCTGAACTGCCAACCTTTCTGATCAACAAGCTCAGCGTCTTAGCCACTGGGCCCCTACGGCCCACAATCAGGTCAGGTACATTTCCCTATTAATATAAATGCTTGCATGCCCATCCATGTGCAATCTGACCCTTGGCTACTAAGTTTCAGCAGCAACCAAGTTTCAGCAGCAACCAAGGAGAAAGGTAGAAGAATTTGATGAATTCTTTTGGCACGTAGTTAAGCAAATGTACACCAACTAAAGGATAGAAATAAGAATGTACAGGCAGTTTCTTTTATTCCACTTTTGTTTGAAGTGAGAATAAGTTTTTTTTTAAATTTCTCCACATCAGGTTCATAGGGCAATGAATATTTTCTGTTAGTGTTAGAAGTGAGAGATTGGGAAATGAAAACTAACGTTTATTGTTTTAATTTATGATTAGGGATGCAGTGGCTCAGTGGCTAAGATGCTGAGCTTGTCGATCAGAAAGGTCAGCAGTTTAGTGGTTCGAATCCTTAGTGCAGCATAACGGAGTGAGCTCCCATTACTTGTTACAGCTTCTGCCAACCTAGCAGTTCAAAAGCACATAAAAATGCAAGGAGAAAAATATGGACCACTTTGGGGGAAAAGTAACAGTGTTCAATGTGCCTTCGGCATTTAGTCATGCTGGCCACATGGCCATGGAGATGTCTTCAGACAGCGCTGGCTCTTCAGCTTTGAAACTGAGATGAGCACCGCCTCCTAGAGTCAGGAACAACTACCACATATGTGTAAGGGGAACCTTTACCTTTTAGCTACCTAAAGATGGGCAACCATATAAATTTATTAAATAAACATACTATGGAATGAGAGAACCAATCCCCCACCCTCCATTTTTCTCAGACAGAGCTGGTCTGCTCTCTGAAAGAAAATGGCCTACCAGTGCTTTGAACTGTGACAATGTGGAATGAATGGTCATAAGTACATCAGAGAATCAAAGCACAGAAATATTGTAGGCATAGGTAGTGGCATTTTAAGCAAACATTTATACTAGGTGCTCTAATGTATATCCTGACCATATACAGTATTTTCTATTTATTGGATACCATATCAATCAGCAGTATTTTCAGTTAAGAAATTAAAGTAGCATGTCTGAACTTTGACATGAGTTGCTTATATTATATAAGGGAAGCTTAATCTCTCCCCTTAATTAGGATTTTTATCTGAGACAGAGCAATCTAAGATTTGAGACCTTCCTTCAGCGCCCCCACAAAGCAGATTTTTCCATTGCTGTTTTGCACAACAAGCTGAAAGACAAATTAGGTGACCTAGAGTGTCATATTGTAAATAATGATATTTTCTATTTATAGTTTATTTAATAAATAAACTATTTATTAATTTATTTATCACTAAATTTTGTTACTCCAGCAAAAATAATTATATAAGCATTCTCTGTGTTGTATAAATCCAGAACATTGAGTTAATGAAGTAAACATGGATAGGCCAACATAGCTGTTTGTCTCTTAAGCTATATTGCCTTTGCTTTTTACCATAGTCATAAAACATTTCTAGACTGTCTATAATTATAAGAAATGTCTAAAAATTGCAATGATTACTGCTTTCCGTGATTTTTCTTCCAAGGAATTAACAACATATCTAAAAATTGTAGATTGTTGAAGAATGCCTTATTTTCTTGAGCTAAAGCTCAGATTCTGAACTTTTTGGATAACAGATACATTGTTGGTAAACCAAACATGTCAGATTACAGAATAGCCCGGTATGTTATATTTTTTTTCTTCATGCCTTTGGTACATTCATACAACATGCTAACTGTAAATTCAAATAAGTGGCATCCACACCTATTTGCATGTCTCATTTCATCATAATGGAGCTGCTGAATGTGATTATGTAAATACACACATGTGTTTATTGTATATGTATTCAGCTTGAGTGGTTGAACAAATGTGCCCATTTCTGCTCTGCATCCTCCAAGGGAGTTGCCATTAAGATCCTCTACACAGGTTCTACAACCTGCTTGGCCAATCAAGGAGAAGGGCTGTACCATATTTTAAATTCAGTAGAAGATGCCTGATGCATACCAGCAATTAGACCTCAGAGCTGAATCCTCTGGAGATGCACAGTGATAGGTATTTCTTCTTAAAACATGTAGTTCAACATTACAAGACAGGGTATAATGTGAGCATCTAAGATTATAATGTGTAGGAAAATAAGAGGTGAAACTGAGCCAAGAAATTAAATAATAAAATAAAATAAAAACTATGGAGCATAGTCAATTACATTCAATCTTTTAAGAAAATTAGATAAAGGGAATGTTTGCAGAACACATTATAATACATTGCAGTTGGCGTTCTTATGACATCCTGACATATATGTGGGCTCTTCGGAATTGACAGAGAGGCAGTTAACCTCAATTCCTATTTCAGTGTATATTTTCATTGCGTATATCTTGTTTTTCTGCCTAGAGGACACTTGAGGCCTCTAACCACAAAAAGTAAAATACAGATACTTAATGTCTTACAAGCATATTTAGAAGATCAAACTAAAAAGAAATAAAGAAAGTTGAGACTAATCTTCCCAAAGTGGAAGGAGTGGGAGCTGAACAGGAAGCTCATTCCATTCTCGGGTGAGCAGCTCCATTTCTCATTTTGTTTTATTCGTTCGTTCATTCATTCATTCATTCATTCATTCATTCATTCAATGAAGCATGAACTAGATAACATATATAAGTATAAACATGATTTTGAATACATGAAATGGATACAAATCAAAGGGAACATCAGGACAGGGATGGTAGCCACGTTGGTGCGCTTATGCATGTCCCTTACAGACCTCTTAGGAATGGGGTGAGGTTGACAGTAGACACTCTAAGGTTAAAGTTGTGGGGGTTTGGGGAAGAAACCACAAAGTCAGGTAGTGCATTCCAGGCATTGGCCACTCTGTTGCTGAGGTCATATTTTCTGCAATCAAGTTTGGAGCATTTACCTTAGGTTTGTATCTATAGTGTGCTTGTGTATTGTTGTGGTTGAAGCTGAATTAGTCATTGACAAGTAGGACATTGTAGCAGATAATTTTATGTACTACGCTTCGACCGAAGGTGGCATAGTTCTAAGTTGTCTAAGCCCAAAATTTCAAGCCTGGTGGTATAAAGTATTCTGTTGTGAGCAGAGGAGTGGAGGACTCTTCTCGTGAAATATCTCTGGACTGTCTCAATTGTATTAATGTCCAATATGCAGTGATGGTTCCAGACAAATGAGCTGTATTCGAGAATTGGTCTAGCAAATGTTTTGTCCCGTATAATATGTGAATGGATGTAAACTCATGGAGTCATCGGGAGGAATGAAGCTCTCAGTCCCAATAAATACTTAGGGGCAATATGCCAGTTGCTATGAGTTTGCCTTTAGAATGACTATTTCTTCATTTGGACTAAACTTAATCAGCTTAAATTTAGCCACTAAGAGCTGGCTGTCATCAGTCCAATGGCAAGCTGGCTTAAAAGTGTTATTCCCTTATTTTTGAGCTGCACTACAAAGTCAACACTGATGATGTTTTCTAGTTAGGGTAATGAAACGTCTGCAAGAAAACAAGTAAGCTCAGAGATCACCAAGGACCCCTCATTTCAACCCTGAGCTACAAATATTCTCCTTTAAATCAACAGTCTAAGTCAGTATTACTGGGTGCTGAACAATTTAAGCTGGGTCACTTTTGGTTTTTAAGGCAGCTCCAATGTCTTCTTGCTTCTTTGACTACATTTCTCATAGCATTAGATTGTGGAAAATTGCTTTAATACTCTTGATGTTTCTGAAAGACAAAGTACTGGCATACAGGATTTTTCTTCTTTTCATGTGATATCCTGCTTATTCTGCTTTGCTCCTTGGAATGTTTTACAAAACAATGGATTGTTCACAGGCATGTAAAGATTGTAACCTCTATAAATAAATACATACACATATAAGTACATATTTTCTTACAATACATGACTGAACGTATTTTATTCCAATGCAGTGAAATCTCAATTTAGCAGATCTTAAGGCAATGAATTTTGGATGCAACAGATGAATTCTTGTGGTATTTACATCATTTAGGTCATTTGCATAATTACATCATTTGCATCAATTTGTGTCATTATGCAATTGACATGAAATGACACAAATATAATTTGCATAATAACATTGCTGTTGATGACATACTTTCCGATTTAATGGACAATCAGGAATAATGGACACCCCCCTCCCTCTAGCTGTTCCATTAAAATACAGATTTTGCTTTATAGTTTTCCCTAAAAGTTAAATTTTAAATGCTTTTTAATACATGTTTTAGAGTTGAAAACTGCAATGCAAAATTTACAGAAGTGCAAAATCCACAAAGTACTATACAGTCTTGTTATATATATATATATATATATATTAGATTTTTACAACCCCTGGTAAGCCCCAATTATGGGAGGAAGCTAACTGCTTCCATCATCTGTCCTTCGGCTCATCACAAGAGTCCATCACGACAGAAACCCAATATTTTTACTGTTGCCTTTGTTATATTTGTGTTGGTTTTTTTTTTATTTGTGCTGATAAATAAATAAATAAATATATATATATGACCAGAGCATGCAGAACATTGTCCTCATTTAATGACCAACATTGGTCGTTAGATGAAGCAAATGCAAAATGAAACTGCAACCCTGCTTATAACCTTACTTCAATTTTCCTTTGTTTTACAGAACTGCAAAGGTCACAAATGCGAGGAGAGGTCACAAAGTTACTTTTTTCATCTTCATTGTAACTGCAAACAATTGCTAAATGAGGCAGTTGCTTAACAAGGATTACCTACATAGCTCAAACATGCAATGAAATTCACAGACGATGAAATATTTAAGCTTGCTTAGCTATGCAAGTGAATCTATCCAATTCAATTCTTTGCTATGAAAGTTATGAATGAGGTAGGATTCTGAGCTGTGGAGCATCTGCATGAGGAAAGCATCAGAACAATCAAGGTGGGACAATCACACAGTTGAAAGCCTCTTCTTTCTTTATGAGCATTATGAAGAATAAAAAAGAAAGGAAGGAAGGAAGAAAGAAAGAAAAGAAAAGAAAAAAGGAAAGAAGGCACTTATCATGCTTTTATACCAGGGGTCCCCAATCTCTGGAACCAGGAACCTATTAGGAACTTGGCTGCATAGCTGGAGATGAGCAGGTGAATGAGGAAAAATAAAACCAATCCCCCCCCCCCATCTTCGCCCCGGTTCAGGGGAAAATTATCTTCCATGAAACCTATTCCTGGTGCCAAAAAGGTTGGGAAACCACTGCTTTATGCTATCTATTCTGGTTCCACTCCTTCCAGGGTGTGGTCCAATCCAAATGTAAAAGCAACAGTCAGAACCACCAAAAGACAAATTCTATGTTGAGCCTGCGTCCGGGGTTGGCTGCCACAGGTTTGCCTGGGTTTGGGAGAACCCATAGCTAACGTTATGGCCAGTTCAGAGAACCTCCAAATCCCACTCCTGTCTGGCCCCACCCACCCCACCCCTCCCAGGAGTCTCCACGTGGTCCATTTTGGATGCGAGGTAAGTGTAGGGCTTAAGGAGGGGGAGAAATGGGCCTCCCAGAAGGCCAGAAACAAGCCTGTTTTCAGCCTCTAGTGGGCCTCCAGAGCCTGGGGGAGGCAGTTTTTGCCCTCCCAGAGGCTGGAGGAAAGCCAAAGCCTGGGGAAGGTGAAAATGCCCACCACCACCATGGAGCAGGAGGCTCACTAGACCACACCCACCATGGCCACGCCCACTCAGCAACTGGGTAGAGAACCCATTGCTGAAAATTTCGAAGCCCATCCCTGCCCCTACCTTTGTCATGGTGGCTTGGAATTCTGTTTTAATAGCAGCTCATCAGAGGAGAGTCATGTTTAGGGAAGCTGCTTTGAATTCTAGGCACAATTTCAAAACAGATCCCTTGTCCAATAATAAACTGGCTGTCAAAAACAGCATGCAATTTCAAAAGAAGTGGAGGATCCTAGAAATCTCTGAAAGAGGTGGATATATTCCCAGGAGAAATGCTCACCTCCCCAAGAGCAATCCAAAGAAAAAGCAAGTATATTAAGCTGCTTTTTTGCTCTAAAGACATTTCTGAGCAGAGATAAACTGCAGCTTATAGGAGGAATAAGTTTATTTGGTTACCTGTTTATAACCTACTCAATGAGAAGAGCAATTTTCTATCTCTGCATTGTCTGCAATCTTGCAACTTTCTGCTAGCCTTTATTCTTTTGCTTCTGGTATGAAGACCAGATGAATGCCTCCATCTCCGGAGCTAATGGTTAAAAATTAAAAATAGCCCTTAGTGCACTAAGCAAACAGGTTTCCCGATTCTGCCCCATACACCCATGGCTCTCTGAAGCTGATTGCTTCCCTCTGTTACATGGAAGGAGCTTCTGCTGTTGGATTCATTGGGAAAGAAAGAAGCACATACCTTTTCAAAAGAGCCTGCAAAGAAGACATTCCTATGGGCTCTCTAAGTTTTGGCGAGGTGCGTGCATGGAATCATGCAAAGGCAAGAAACCAGAAAGTCCTGCTGTTCAGTCTCCTGCATTCCAGCAAAACATCCTGAGCTGACAAAATGCACACTTTCTTCCCTTCTTTATGGGCCCAGAGGCAGGATAATTTTCATCCACATTTCTTGAGTGGCATATGCATTAGCTTACCTCTCTCTAACATCACCATTATCGTTTTCTATAACCGCCCAAAACATTAACAATTAAATGTTGTAAACTGACAGGATGATTAGCAACATTAATCAATGAACATCACCTAGGAGCACCACTTTGTATATTGGGCCTTTTTCTTTTTAAAGACTAAATAATAATATTAGATCCCCCATCTTATAAAAAAGATAACTTCTTCATACTAAAGGCAGTTCAGTAGCCAGAGGTTCAATTGCAGCATTAAAAATTTTTTACCCCCAAATTACTACCCTTCTCTTTCAAAGTTTGATTAAGGATGCCAAAGTGCTTATATAAAAAAGGTCAGTTTACCCTTTTCGCTACTAGAGGGGATTATTCTAACATGACATGTTTGCCTCCTATTGTGAGTTGCGAAAATCCCTCTGTATCCAGTGTGTTTTGTTTGGATTGAGATGGCATGCGGCTGATGTCTGTGACCTTCATGGTGGCTTAGATCCCTGGCTGGCACTGATTTTTGATTTAGTGCCGATCTGCTGCGCTTGTCACAGACTGCAAGGTGCTTTCCATGCACTAATGGAACAGCTCAAGGGCAGAGGGCCCCTGTAAATGTCTATCTCTCACCAGCAATGTGTTAAATAGAGAGCTGAGTTTTCTACATGTGAATGACAGACACTGAAATTGCAAAGGAGAAGGAAACATGGAGCTCCAGTATCTAGGCCAGCCCTGGGAAATAAGGAAAAGCAGCAATTGTAAAAGTGCAAACCTACTCTTATTCCAGGTGCTAATGAATATATATGCAGAGTGTTAAAACAGAATGCTTAAGACAAATACGGATAATATATCTTCATTTAATAGGAGGGGGGATAACAGTTGTGCATTCAAGATGCCATATTAAACCCCATTCAAGTGAAGGGAATCTCACAGGGATAGGTTTGTGCTTATGTGTCCAGCCATGCATCTAAAGTTGCTAATAAATTTTATTCCTTAATGATACATTTGGGGGGGCAAAGAGAGGAGGAGGAATCGAACCAGAAATTTTGCTTGGTAAGAAATCGTCAAATTATTTTGCATACTACCCCAAGCCAAAATTAGGAAGGCTAATATATTTATTATCCTACTTTCGTTGTGACATTTCTATATAAAATGCAGCCAACTCTCTGATATTTACTAGGATTAAATTGCCGTAATAGCTAGTTGGAGATATCTTTGAAGTAAATATAGTATATAAATGGAGACAGTGACAATAATACACACAAATAACCCCAAAATTGATTTTTTTAAAGATACGATTTGTTTAAGCAAATTGTCAGTATCATTTCAAATATCTGAACATGATCTGTGTATTTTAGAATGCAATTCAAATGATTGATGCTGGCTGGGAAGAAAATTATTAAGTAGGCCTTAATGATCATTCGAAAGGCATGAATCATATTTCTCCTAAGTTGAACTCTACAGAGAACTAAACAGGCTTTTGAGAGATCAACTAAGGCAGAAGTCTATTTCAAACCCTTAGCCTTGAGCTCAGAAAAGTTTGCTCTGATCTTGGCTCCAGAATTAGCAGATGATGTGCTGTGGGGTTGGTTTTTTTAGTATAGGGTGAAGCAAGCAATTCCACCATTAACAAACTGGTGCTAATACTTTATCTTCTGCTAAATGCCAAAATGTCAAGTCTCTTTAATCAATGGCAGGCAGCAGATAATATTTAGATAATGTTGCTGGACGTGATTTTAAAAATATTTTTTCCTGGGATGTGGTGGGTGGATTTGAACCATATCTGGTCAGGTCTAGATCAGGTTGATAGCATGAGAATTAACCATTTTCCTACATAGCTGCTCTATCTATCTTGCCACTGAAGCAGGTGACTAAGTAGCTACTGCTAGAAGTTGTCAGTTAAAAAAAATGTCCATTTCCTCTCACAGCATTTTAGTTATAGGCCATATCAGGCCACTGTGGTTGTTCCTAGCAAAAGAGAAAGCAAAAAAGCAACACATAACAGGTAATAGTGTAACAGCTAATTGGGCTCTTCAATTCTGACAATCCTGCACTTTTTCCACACAGAATGCTCATACTGTTCCATACTGCTCTTTGGAGGCTTGCTTCAAACCAAGAAGTCTGGTCTTTAAAATTTCAAATGGGATGCCTACTTTCTCTTGAAATAGGAAAGGCACATAATATTCATTCACTAATCATGACCTGTGTATTGCCTTTCAAATCTATTCTTTTCTAGTTCTAAGACTGGAGTAAAGCAAATAATAAAGTTTCCCTTAGACCCAAGGCAGCACAGTGGTTAGAGTGCAGTACTGCAGGCTACTTCTGCTGACTGCCAGCTGCCTGCAATTTGGCAGATCGAATCTCACCAGGCTCAAGGTTGACTCAGCCTTCCATACTTCCAAGGTGGGTAAAGTGAGGACCCAGATCGTTGGGGGCAATATGCTGATTCTGTAAACCACTTAGAGAGAGCTGTAAAAGCACTATTAAGTGGTATATAAGTCTAAGTGCTATTGCTATTAAGTCAGTATTAAGTCTCCCGATGACTTCATGAACTCAACCTTGCTGTTTTCTTGAGTAAGGAAGGGATGTGGCCATTTTCCAGAATATTTTTCAGTCTAACATACAGCTATGGGATTTCCTGTTTGTATCTCATCTAAAAACTAACTAGGATTTACTCTGACCCACCATGGTTTTTAGGACCCTATATGATGGGCAGATCCAGCCACCAAAAAATGGCCGAGTTGGATGTAATACCTTTTAAATGTTTATCAGCTTCTGCCTATATATCATAGGACTCTTCCAGATTTTTCCAAGTCCTGCAAACTTCCTTCTGTTTCTTCTAGAATTCTACACACAGAAATGCAACAGGTAGGTGGTTTAATGAGGAAATGTTTTAAACTTCTTGCAAAATGATATATTGGGAGAGATTCCAACTTGAAAATGCCCCTCTAGTCAGTATTTATCATGAGTCAATTAATCTCTCTGGAAAAGGAACAATGAACAATCCCATCATAGTAGCAATAAACATGATTTTATTGATTTGTCAGATTCCAGCATGGTTTTTGTTATTGATGATGTTCCTTTATCCAAAGTGAAACCACCCATGCATTTGTCTTCTCCTTACTCAAATTAAAATATATTCAAACAAGAAGTCCTACTAAAGAACTATAAGTAGTACCTTACAGATGCTGTCAGAAAATAATGGATCCTTATTCCAAATTTAGCAGTAGTACTTTAATCTGATGCTTGCTTCTTTGGCAGTAAATGTCTTTCAACTCTGTAATTTCAAGAACACAGACATCAGTTTTGGCTGTTGTTCAACTTGGAATTGTTGAACAGCCTACATTCAAAGATTAACATTACCATTAAGCAGAAAAAGATAAATCCTAGTAAATGTTGGAAGATAAATAGTAGAAATTTCCTAAACTAGGCTGCCCTGTTTCCCAGATGTGGTGAAGGAACCTGCCCAATCATCAACACCATATATTTAGGTAAGATTCAATGACCTGCCTGAACATCTTTTATATATAAAATGTATATGTGAATCATGTATGTACATTACATTTATATCCTGCCTTTCTTTTGGATTCAAGGCAACCTATGTTGCTGAAGATGAGGTCTTCTGTAATTTTTCCTGACAACAATCATATGTGATAAGTTGGGCTAAGAGACCATGCTTTTCCCTTCAACATCTAGTGATTTCCATGGTCTATTTGAAAGTCGAATTTCATCTCCCTTCATCAACACCATCATATACTGACTGTACTGTTCTTTGACCATGGATACAGAATACGATGGACCCAGTGAAGTAGGTATAGCTCAAGCAGAGAAAATGGAAGCATAAACTAAGCTTGGTCCTATGCATTTTGCATGCGCTTTTTGTGACTTAGCAGGTGGCTCTGTTTGATTAGTTCATGGCTCCATTCTATGAATTAACTCAACAAATGGGTTATTTAGTGTGAATGCAGATTTGTCACAGATAGCAGCAAAAAGTGATAGGTTCTTTGCCTCAATTTGTTCAGACAATTCCCTTAAAATTGCCACTGAGCCAATTCAACCCATCTGAGGGGACAAGTTTGGAGAAAGTATTAAATTTAACAGAAATACTGTTAATGCACTGTTTTGTTTTTGCCCTTAGAAATGCTCTATAGGTTAATACTGATATTTGCTCTGTTTTTAGCTATAGAGCTAATGGTCTCTGTTTGTATTGTAAAGGTAACAGGTTAATTGTGAACTAAGTTCTTTGGGACATGAATCTTTAGCTCCTCAAAGCTAACTTTTTAGACCTCAAGTAGACAGATCCTATGCAGTTTCCTTAGAGGTTTCCTATGACTGAATGTACATGCATGCTTATGTTATTCATTTCAAGGTAAGTAACATTATGCAAAGCAATAAGAAGAAATAAAGAAATAAGAAGTAGAAAACAAACAAAAATAAATGCATGAAAAAGAAAAAAAGAAAATATTAACTCTCATGTTTATAATTTACTCTATTCACATTTCAAATGGTTATTTCCTATACAATCTCACTCTACCATGATAACTTTGGTCAAAACTGAGGCTTTTACATATTTTTTTACAAGTTAGAGAAGGAATAAATCAGAACATCATCCTTAGTGGTATCCATCCCACCTACAATATTTCCTGCTAACAATGAAGACAGTTCCAATCACCTTCTGATACATTTTCGCCAATGTGCCACAACACAACCAATGCTCAGATTCACCACAAACTTGCACCACAAACATGTTATACTATGCAAGCTATATTATGATCTCTAACCTAGAGACAACTTTGCAATTCAACTTATCACCCACAGCCTGTAAATAGGGCTTGGCAATGTCCAAACAGGCAAGCTAGTGGTCAAGGCATTGTGATCTAAGCCCAGGTTCTTTGTGTGTTGCATGCACATATAAAGGGGCGAAACTTTGAGGACAATGTCACAATAGTGACCTCGCCTGCTTTGACTCATACACCTCTCTGCACACACTGCTTTATTTAAATCATACTGAATTATTCAGAGGCCTTTTTGCAGAGTAAACCTTCAGCCTAGATTCTGTATCTCTGTAGCATGTTCTTGGGATTAAACATCAGTGAATAATTTAGGAAGCATGAAAATTTAAGGACTGATGTTTTAGCAAATTCTGTTTTCTAATTATATCTGCTCAAAAAGCCATTCTTACATACATCTGCATTAACTTGTGGTTTTTCTTTGAAGAAAAAAAGTGTAATTATCCATTTAAGTCAGAATGTTTAAATATGTTTTATACAAAATGCATATTTGCAAAAAATAGCATCTCAGGATGGTAAATTGTTTCTGATATTTGTTGATCTGTGCTTTGTTGCACAGAATTCAGAGAACCATTACAACTTTCACCAAGTTCTGGTCCATCTGCAAAATCCAGAGAAGCAGGAAGTCTCCAGAATAATTCTTTTCTGATGTAGACTGGATTAGTTCTTTTTACCAAACATGGGCATTCTCCAAACTCCCTGTCCTTACTGAGCTCTTAGAGTGTTTTTCTAGTGTTTTCGGATAACTTGGGAAATCCCATCTGTTAGTCTATGAAGGGCACTGACAGCTTGTGGGTTTCTTAATTCTGCAAGAATGTTCATGTAAACTATTAATGAAATTATATTTAAAAAGAAAAATGTTCCCAGAATCTTGCAACATTTTAATGCCTCATTAAAATCATTAGTAATGCTAATATTAGAAAGAACTCCCTTCATCTTTCAGGGAACCCCAAAATAAATCATAATCAAACATTTGCTAATGCATAGGCAGGGAAATAATTTATATGCTACTGGCATATAGGCATCACGTCCTCCTCAAAAGATGATCTGGTAAGGTCATACTGTTAGAAAACACTGGCAACCATTTATGCCTCTGGAAATTCACCATAGACGATATTCTCTTTTCATTTTAATTAAAAATACTGAATATTGTTTATGATTTTTTTTATCTATGAGAAAAATATATAGTGAAGCTGTCATCCAACCAAGGGTTTTGTGGAACACGAGATGCAAACAATGACATGCTTCACTGACCTGAATGACTTACAAAAGCCATTTATATTCAGTACTCTCATTTAGGCTATCTTTAAAAATGAGTAAGAGACATATATTAATAGCAAGAAACTGAGAGGGTGATTGCATCACTGCCCATCTCCAGACTTATTGCAACACTTCATTCTCCATCAGTTCAACTGACATGGCAGTGTAAATGTCGTATATAGGAGTCCGTTAAAATTTTACTACAAAAAGAAGCTCAGCTTGCAGGCAGTTATCCCTTTGAGATCCAACTTTTTCTCGGCAAAAAGGATTCCTCCCCGCGTTGTATATTCTCCAAGGAGAGAAGCACTTTCAAAATGCTTTCTTGAAAAGAATTTTGCATAGAATCTCTGGCATGTCTTTGTAGTTGGTGGGTTTTATTTCTGTGTGCCTGTCTGACTGCAGATCCTCAACACGTGTATGAATTGGGCTGTTGCCATTTAGTATGTGGCATAAACATAGAACTAATGACCAAACTAATGTAGGATTTGATCATGATATATAAAGATGGGATAGTGTGAGAGCATTGCATCAAATTGTTCGTTGTATGTAAAGATATAGTGTATACAGGGGTGAAATGCTCTGAAGTCTGCTACCAGTTCACTTCACGCTCACATACCGGCTTTGCACGCATGTGCCCCAAACGTGCACTTTGCGTGCATGCATACCACAGGCAATACAGTGCAGCGCTGAAAAAGGAGGATTAAGAAGCCTTTTTTTGAGTCTGGAATGGTAAGTAGAACAGCAAGGGGGGGTAACAGCTGTGCCATGCGATTTAGATTAGCTAGAAAGCAGGATTTCCTGCTTTCTAACGAATATAAATTGCATGGTGCAGCTTATCATCGCACAGCTGATCGTCGGAACTACCGGTTCACCCCAACCAGTAGCATTTTTTACTACCAGTTCAGGCAAACCAGTCCAAACTGGTAGCATTTCACCCCTGAGCATATAGCTTTTTCAGGATTTTTTTTTATGTCAACGTGCTTTATGCACAAGGATTTTGCATTATGTGAAGTGTTAGGTATCATGTGATCCTATACATAGTTGCTTACAAGAAAACAAGAGTTTCATGGGCCTCACTTCTGAGTAAATGATCATGGCTTTGCATGCTGCCTCTCTCTTCTGGAATAGAGATGGGGCAGTAAATATGAGATAGGAGAACGTGTGCCCAAGTAGCAATTGTTTTCATATATTTAGAAGACTGCCTTATTTTTTACTGTGAAAATATAAATGAATTACAGCAAGAAATTAAAACTTAGAAAGGATTCACCAGATCATGCAACATTCAATAGTAACCAGTCCCAACAAAAGTGCATGGGTTAAAGCCTTATGTATCCTGCAACATGATACATGATGGATATGCCAGTTGTTGTAGAAGCAAAATGTATGGAATTAAAAAATTATTTCAAGCCTTTACAATCTGGATTTAGCCTTGAACTTCAGATGGAGACAGCTTGATAGATACACTATATGGGAGACTGGATAAATGCAATGCACAAAAATGAATGCAAATTCCAAAGAGTGGAAACACTGTACTCAGAATCATCCGCTTGGAGCAAGGGGCCATTGAAATGAATGGTTCTAAATGCCTCCCAAAACATCAGAAAACTAGGAACCATGCAAGCTACTAGTCCTAATACATTGCAATCTCCAATCTCCACTTTGGGAATGGCTTAAATTCTCTGTCTTTTTATCTTTTTTGATATACCCAACTTTGGTATTTGGCTGGTTTGGTCTTTTTGGTATTTCTCATCAGCCTCAACTCATTCTGAACTGATTCTTTCTGACATAATTACTACAATTTATGGAAGCTATTTTGTATTTTTCTTTGGTAAGTCTCCTTTCCATTTCCCATATATATGTCCAACTTTTCTCTGAAACATTTTAGAGCCCTGCATCATGTATTCTACATTTCTTCCATTTGTCCACCTTATGAGAATTGTTTGCAGTTATATCTTCAGTATCTCATTTCATAGAATTTCCCAACCTGCCTGGACATTCTTCTCCTTAGGATTTCAATCATTTGATGCTACCTTAATGTCACCAGAGTTCATCAAAACCTGAGCTTCTGAAGTTGCATGTTTGACTCTTAATTCTTCCTCCTTTCATATCACCAGTTCAATGCTAACATGATCAGTTTCCACCAAGCTGCCGGTCACTTTCAGTTTTTCAATCTTGCTAAGGATTAGGTCCAAGATAAGAGACCCTGATGTCCTTTCTTCCACTTTTGACAAATGGAATTGTCAACAAGAGAGGTCAAGAATGTGTTGGACCTCTGACTCTTAGCAGACTTAGATTCTGAGAAGTTTGAAAAATGTCTTATCATTCTGAATGACAGATAATGGGTGGGTGAATGGGTGGGCATCACTGGCTGCATGGCTGGATAAAAGAAAGGCCGTAGTAAAATTGAGACAGAGAACTGCTAGGGAACTGGACCTTGGACAGCTCTATGGTTCAAATTAAAACAAAAGGTAGATTTGATTGTATAGGTTCTGTATGGGCCCTCAAATGCTCTTATCATGCTATGTCATAAGAGTTTACAACTGATAATTTTATCATCAATTAGTATGAAATACTTCTTTGTGTTCCATTTGAACTCTCTTGTTTGGGAGTATGCCTAATTATTATGCCTGAATAATTTTCTTATTTTGTTCTGTGTTAATTTACATCATTTTTTAAAAAAAGGCTCAGTTACAATTATTTTACAAAAAGTAGCCCGTATTTAACATGCATAGAAACAACCTGTATTCACTAAAATTCCAGTTAGTAAGGTAGTACTCAACTGGTATCAGGTTAAATTAGATGTCAGGGTTCCAAGTAACACCCCCAATGAAAGAAGACTCCGAGGCTTGAAGTTCCTCAAAGTTCCATTTTATTAGAGATGTCATATTGGCATATCTGGGAAAACCTGAATCTGAAAGTTTCCAGGTTTTCCCCATCTAAAAGAAAGTCAAAGCTCCATCCCTTGTACCCACAACTCTATCACATGGTCCAATCAAGTCATCTTCCCAACTGGGGACAACCCCCAGTCACTCCCATGCAGGTGCAGGCCAAATGCCCTCGACTTCCAGAGAAAGGAATGTCGTTATGGCTAATCCTTCACCACTCCTTGCAACCCCCCCCCTCCATTTTCCCAGGCACTAAATGTGGCAGCCCTGAAGTTCCAACAGTAAAGATGGCTTCCAGGCCTGACATTAAAGTCCTGGTAATATATTTGGCCAATTGCCTGGATAAATATCTTGCTGAAGTAGTACTCTTCAGTGATGGCCAGTAGTCTCTGTTTCAGTGAACAATATTATACAGTCTTTGAAAATTGTATTTTCATACTTCTATGCACCCAAGTATCCCTGGGCTTCGCAGGAGGTTGACAATACCTTGTGCTTCCTGCTGAAGTCAGCCATAGTGTAACCTGCCATTAAGTTTACTCACATGTAAAAAGTGAGGGAGAGGAGAACTTCTTTAGAGGTAGCTAAAAAAAGAAGAAGCACATGTCCCACTGATGTTCTCCCTACAACACTGCTATTCACTCTGCTTTCCTCCAAGAAGAAAATAAATGTATTTAAGATGGAGGGCTAAAAAGTAAAATGTCCACACCCTTGATGAAATAATTCGCATGGTTAAAATGTCCCAGCAGAAGCCAGATTTTTATCCGAAGAAGCTTATGTTTAAGACAATTCAAGCTAGATTCCTGAATATTAATCTTTTCTGCTTAATTTAGTTTTTCTTCTAAACTAAAATGCAATTTAATTGACTCAAACTGTGCAATGCTCTTCAGTGATAGCACTAAGGCTAAGAAAGTCATTTATTTGGGGGAGAAAATTTAGCCACATTATTCTTATCCAATAATGCACCTATCACAGCTAAAATTAATTGTTCCAATCTAGCAAGCTATGAAAGAAATACAGTCGACAAAGGGTGAAATATGAACATCAATGGTAAGTTTTGAATTTACCCTATTTATCTTGAACGTAATATCTCATGACCCACTAAAATTCAGTTCACAGTGTTTTATGAAAAATAATGGCTGAAATTGAATGTCTTAATTTACATTTAATGCAATTAAGAATGGTTTAAATTATGACTGATGAACAGCACACACAGATGTCAGTCAGTTTCATCAGAATAAATTGAAGTCAGTGTCAATGAATGCTCCACTGATAAATCCCACTTTACATAAAATTAATAAAAAATAAGGAAATATAATCCTTAACTAATTGCAAAATGTGTTGGAATTCCCCTGAATTTTCAGGTGGAAAGGAGAAGAGCCTGCGGCTTAGAAAATATGTGAAATAGTTCATAAGTATGATTTTTATTCACAGGAATCTTTGCCAAAGTGATCAGGAGGTTTATAACAGAAAAAAGCTACTACACTCTAATGTTGGCTGCACATGGGGGGAAAGCAAGCCAAAAGACTTAATTCAGATAAAATTAGGGCAGGAGTTTGGCTAATGGACAAAATGTTCATCTGGAAGTTTAAGAGCATGTTGTGGGCATGCTCACAAAATGGCCACCATAAGAACAGTCTTCTCTTTCAAATAATGGAAGCCATGAGCCACTGCTGTGAGATGGGTGATTCTGTAAATTAGACAAAGTACAGATAATAAACCAGTTATAAAAATAGTGGGGCTGATCCTTGACATCTGTTTCCTTCTTCCCTTCTCCCCCAATCTGTCACACATGCTGAGATGTTCTTAAGTTTTTCTTTTTCTTTCTGAACTGCTGGCATGTCTAACCATCTTCTGGCTTGCATACAACCATCATTTTAATTTTTAAGAATGTAACAGGGCCCATGTGGCACTGTGGGAAATTCTTCAAATGAAGAGGGTAATGATGGGCAAGAATATAACTAAATTAGGTAATGACTAAGCAAGTAATGAGTATGGCAAGCTAAACAAAGAAGACAAGACCAGAGGAACCGATGTATTTGGGTATGGCTTCCCTCAATGGAGGACCTTCTTCTCCTGTTCCCATTTGACTCTTTGGACAGTTGAAGGCAGCACCCTCCTTAGTCCTGGCAGTTCGGGGGTGGCCCACAGGAACCTCCAGTGGCGCTGTGCCATTGCCCCTTTGTCTTTCTAAGCATCTCCTTCCTCAGAACAAACAAACACAAGCAAACAATGTGTTCATACAAACTGGGCTGGGTAACATTGCATTGCATGAATTAGGGAGAACCTGTGAGTCAGGGGGTGTTCATAAGTACCCATGCCTTTTTCCTTAAAATCCTGACTTCTTTTCCCCAAAGTCGCTGAAAACTAAATGTCTATGGAGGTTGTCAGTCATCCAGGTCATGGTTGTCCTCAGAGCTGAAGATGTTTCTTGGATGAGAAGCGAAACGTCTTCAAAGAAAAATCAGAAACTCCAGTTGCCTCTTGAAAAAGCACCTTTGGGATAGCTGAAAACTACTTTAACTGTAGAATAAGAACTAAAGGCTTGCAGGTTGGTAATTAAAAATGGTTCTAAAACTGAAAACCATCCTGAAAGCCCTTTGCCTCCATTACCTCCCTGTTCTTAACTATCCAGAAAGACTTGGAGCACCTCATATGGCCAGTTTCACACGGCAATTTCCTTGAAGTGTCTTGAAGAAGGAACAATGTTTGGCTCATCTTTTCTGAGCCAACCTCCTATCCCAGGCTCCTCGCTTGCATGTTTATGCACCATGTCTTTTGCAACATGAAGTTATAGTGTCAGGCCCATGTCATCGCTGGTACTCAAAAAAATGTCGGTTTACAAGATTAATGCAACATTAGACCAGATTGACAATCATAAAGATCAGAGTAGGCTCTCATATCGCTTAACAATGGAAAAGTAGAAATGCCTTTAAATAGGTCAGAAAGCAGAAAGGGAGAATGTCGCCATCTACATACATACGTACGTACATATGTGTATGTATATGTATATATGGCTCTCTGTGTGTGTGTGCATTTGTGGTGTGTGTGTGTGTGTGTGTGTGTGTGTGTTCCAGCATAACTCTGGAACACCTCAAGCAATTTCAACACAGATGACTTACTCTCTGGAAATAAATACTGTGGGGGTAAGACAACCTAACCCCTAACACAACTCGGAGTGTGCGTTCTGTTAAGATACAGCCTGTTGTGCCTTCAAATAGCTTCTACCGTACTGTCATAAAATCAGGGGTGAAATTCATCAGGTTCTGACAGGTTCTGGAAAACCGGTAGCAGAAATTTTGAGTAGTTTGGAGAATAGGCAAATACCACCTCTGGCTGGCCCAAGAGTGGTGTGGGAATGGATATTTTGTAGTATCCTTCCCCTGGAGTGGTGTGGGAATTGAGATTTTGCAGTATCCTTCTCCTGCCAGACCCACCAAGCCACGCCCACAGAACATAGTAAAAAAAATTGAATTTCACCACTGCATAAAATGGCTTCTACTGTACAGCACAGTGGAGCTACCATTGTAACGGTACCACAGTACTCCACAAGGGGGGGGTCCCTCTTGGAAGGGAGAAAATCCAACATTAGAAATTATGTTTGGTCTGGACATTTCCAACAAGGCTTTGATTATTTTGAGAACAAATGTATGGGCATGATCAATAAAGCATTACTGCAACTTGGCCTGCCTGCAGCACTACGAGACCAACACTATATACTTCACACAGATTACATACGAGAAAAGAACTACAACGTCGAACAGCTTACTGCAAATATCGCAGACAAAAAAGGCACTTCTAAATCAAGAACAGAAAAAAGCATACCAAATGATTATGGAACAGCTAGCAAAACAAGTTGGTATCACTTTCCTTGACGCTTCTGGGGTCACAGGGAAAACATTTGTAACTAATTTAATTCAAATTTAATTTAAAATCAGGGCTTTTCCTGTCTAATACAGGATTAGGATAAATAAATACCCGGGCAATGCTGGGCTATCAGCTAGTATATGATAAAGAAGGGGCGAACATTTTCTTTGTGCTTTGCTTCACTTTGCTTTCTTTTCTGAAAATTCACAAGGCTGATCAAAGCTATATAGGTTGGAATGATTCAAGCATCTCTCTGTTTCTGGAGATGTCTGGCCTACAACATTATTGGATAAACTTGAAGTGACTGCTTTACAGCAATACATCTCAAAGAGTGCCCATTGCTGTCACTGTTAAATTAACCATCCTATATTCTAAACCAGAGGTTCCCAAAGTGGGCCGTACCGCCCCCTGGGGGGCAGTGGGATGACTCAGGGTGATCCTAAGAGGCAAGGGGGCGGCAGGGGGGCACTAAGAGGCAAAGGGGTGGTGGCAGGGAGGGCGCTAAGAGGGCAAGGAAAAAAAGATTGTGTATTGTGTTGGCTGCAGAAGGCGCCACACCTAGGTTGGTAGCTTTCCCTTAGCTAATTCTCAGATGGAAAGGAGAAACTTGCCGAGCAGAAGATGGACTGTTTAAAGCCCATCGGCACGGGCAGAAGGACGAAATTACCCAAACAAACCTGGAAATAGCTGCAGGTTTCCCTTTAAGCAACGTCACCACCTTCCCCTCCAATCACCGCCTTCCTCCCAGGAAAGGGGCGTGCCCCACTTCAATCGCCCAACCACCAACATTGCCAGCATCTTAACAGACCAGCTTGGCTTGTGAAAAGATTTTTTTTTAAACGGTCGGTGGGCGGGGAGATCGTGCATTGTGTTGTTGTTGGGGGGGGGGGGAACCCCACCAATCAAATTCTAGTTGAGCTTGCGAGAGAGCTCTTTGCCACTGGTTTAAAAAATGGTCACATATTTTGTGCCATCCTTTTCCTTTGCATGGAGACGCTGCTGGGTAAAAGTAACTGGGGGGAGGGGGTGATGAGCAGAAGTGTGGTTGCTCCCTTTTGGTGGTGTGGATTTTGGTTAGGGAGGCTTGGATTACCAACAGGAGGGAGCTCGCATTGCAATCTTCCGTTTCTAGCCTTGGAAATATGGATGTGGTTAAACTCACAGGAGCTTTCTTTGATATAGATATAGTATACTATATGTATATACTACTATAGTATAGGTCAGGAGTCCCCAAATTTGGCAACTTTAAGACTTGTGGACTTCAACTCCCACAATTCTCCAGCCAGCATAGCTGGGAGTTGAAGTCCATAGCTGTCTGGAGAATTCTGGGAGTTGAAGTCCACAAGTCTTAAAGTTGCCAAGTTTGAAGACCTCTGGTATAGGCTCTCCTGCTTGAGCAGGGGGCTGGACCAGAAGACCTCCAAGGTCCCTTCCAGCTCATTTATTCTAAACTATCATAAAAGCTCCACTCAATGCTGGTCACGGGTGGATTTTATTTTAGGATATGTGTTTAGTTTTTGAAATATCCCCATTCCCATCCTCTTTCCTTCCGGAATTACTGGTTTTGAATAGTTGGTTCGGCGAGCAGAAGTTTAGCCATTGAAACCATGTAAGCATTTAAAGGCAGAATGTCTGTGTCGTGCAAAATAATTGGCAATCTGAAGGAGATAAGATTATATTGTATGCCTTTGTATGTGTGGATATGCGCACACATAAATTTTGCAGCAGAGTTAACAATGACCAGAGCACCTCTTGGTTAGCATAGCCAATAAGAAACTTGGCCAATAATATTAAGCCATGGTTGCTTTAAAAAATGACACCAGAATTTCTTGCCATTTTTGGATGGGGACTGGATGAAAACAGTAATACAAATCTTAAAATTGAGATTTTTTTTTAAGAAAAAGAAAAATAGATTGTACTTCAGTTTTGATTAGATGTGTGATGTGAGTCAACCATTTTTGATATTTAGACCACCAAATCTTAAAGACTATGCAGATAGTTTGGAAGGGGTTGGTAGCAAAGCTAGTGTTGATACTGTGGAAATTAAAGAAACTGAAAATTAAAATAATGTTATTGCAGGGATGTGACTATCCAGCTAAAGTTGTTTCTCTGACATTCTAAGACTTAGATGTCTGAGTGATATCAGGATCTTCTTTTGATGGAAATTTCAGATTGGGTGATAAATCCATTTTCAGATACTGAGGAAGATGGGGTAGTGGAGGAACAACTCATAGAGCTGCAAAATGACATTGAGCTGAAGCCAAAGTTTAAGAAATCGTAGCAAGAGTTTTGGTTACAGAAAGAAATTTCTGATCGCTATCCTGCACTATGGACAGTGGTTAAGAAGCTCCTTGTTGCATTTCCAACATCATATTTGGTGGAACGTGCCTTCAGTGTAGTCATCCAACTTCTCTCCAAGCAAAGAAATAGACTCCAGATTACTGAACATGGTGATTTAAGGTTCCTGCTAAGTGACTTAAAACCAGACATTGGGAAACTGGTATCCCTTCATCAAGCCCATCCACCACATTAAGAATTTACTGAACAGTGAAGTAGTTACTAAATTTTACTGAGTTTACTAAGTTACTAGTTACTAAGGTTCTTGATAAATGACTATCAGACTTTGAAAACCTGGTATCACTGATCATGTTCAACAATTTTGTTGAATTAACATTAACTAAAAAGGTTTTTAAATTGGATTTAGAATAAATGTGCAATGAATTGTTACAGTTTTGAATTTTACTGTTACTATCTTCCTTCTGTCGTGCAAACCGCCCAGTCACATGACCTCCCCAGCCACGCCCACTGAGCCACACCCACAGAACAGGTAGTAAAAAAAATTGAATTCCACCACTGGGTGGGGGGCACTGAGGATCAGTTTGTAGCACCAAGCGGGCAGTGGACTGAAAAAATGTGGGAATAGCAATAGCAGTAGACTTATATACCGCTTCATAGGGCTTTCAGCCCTCTCTAAGCGGTTTACAGAGAGTCAGCATATTGCCCCCAACAATCTGGGTCCTCATTTTACCCACCTCGGAAGAATGGAAGGCTGAGTCAACCCTGAGCCGGTGAGATTTGAACCGCTGAACTGCTGATCTAGCAGTAGCCTGCAGGGCTGCATTTAACCACTGCGCCACCTCAGCTCTTAACATTAACCAATGTTCTAAACGGTGTGGTGAAACTACTACATACTTAGAAACATCATAGAGCTTTGAGGCTTCAAGGAACTTGCTGATTAATATTCATTATGCCATAAGTCCCCCTCCTCTGACTTGGTGGCCATTAGACATGATACAACTACAATTTCCAGAACTCATCAATTCATGTGGACAGTAGCTACAAGCCATATAGAATATGTCCCAAGAGAAGACCATATATAATAATAGTTTATATAAATACTTGCAAATGAAGGCAAGTAAATAAATAACATTTACAAAGATTTCAGAACTGCATATTGGCCACCATGGCTGTTTCCTCACAATTATTTTTTAAGGAGAGTAAAGACAATCTTTCCAGCTGATGATCTCTGACTTTCAACTTCTTAGTGATAGCAGTAGTTACAGAACTTCAGTTCTAAATTATACTGCTGAAATACAGAATATTTTGAGTATAATGAGTAATACTGTAATTACTCCCCCTTGTTAGCTAAATATAAATGCTCATCAGTAAGAAAAAATATGCTCTCTAAGTGCATACATTAAAATGCATTTAAATATTCACAATCATAAAATGGTTAAGCAATGAATGTGCATGCTAGTTCTTCATGCGTGGACTATAGATCCTCCTGCAGGAGATTAGATAGATATAGCTTCCCAATCATGAGTCCATAATCTAATCATGGTCAAGTCCCCTGAATGGTAGTTTGTTCTATTAATGTAGGACAGGGGTGTCAAACTCGATTTCATTGAAATCCACATCAGGGTTGTGTTTGACCTTGGGTGGGTGTGGCCAGTTCAACATCGCTCCTGTTGAAGGCACCTGTGGTGGCCCAAGCGCTCTGCCAGTGAAAACATGCTCTGTGTGTCCCATTTGTGGCCTCCACGCGTCCCATTTTTGGCCCATTCCAGGTGGTGATAAACAGCAGCAGTGGTGATCCCTGCTGGCTGGAATGGGCCAAAAATGGGACCTGTGGATGTTGAAAATGGGGCATGTAGATGCTGAAAATGGGACACATCGAGGCCAAAAATGGGGCACGTGGAGGTGGCGATAGGTGGCGTCAGGAATGGACAACAATGGCGGCAATGGGTGGCGGCGATCCCCCCAGCCTGGAACAGCTGATCGGTAGTATTCCGGGAGGCAGATCCAACTGCTAATCAGCTGCTCATGCGTGTTGAAGCTGACCAGGCTGTTTGCTGTTTGCTGTTTGCTGCAAGGAGGCAAATTCCTGGGAGGCAGAGGCAGATTTTTTTTTCTTGTTTTTCTCCCCAATTGCTAGGTGCATCTTATGATCCGGAGTGTCCTATAATGCAAAAAATATGGTATAGATATACAATAACAAAAAGCCATTGATTATTTTCTCCTGACTCTTCTGAATATTTTTCTTTTTTCAAGTGGTATGTCCATTCTCGTTTACGTTTCTTATGTGATGAGCCTTCACCTCTTCCTTTAAGGGCTAGCTCCATAGCAATAGGGATTCAATTGCGAGGAAACATTTTGTGATGTTTAAGTTAAATTTTCTTTTTCTTCATTTTATGGCATTATTTGTACTTAGACCATTTCCCCCAGGCATACTCTGATCCACAACCAAGCTCTGAGTATTCTCTGCAACTTACTATCTTACTATAGACTGTGACCCTAACCCCTTTTTTTAAAAAAAAAATCAAAACTGTATGGAAACATGGCAGATATATATCTGAATATTATTTTCAGAAATAAAGCAACAGCCCCACTTGCCTTAAATAATATCTCTATAATTTTCCTTAAATCCAAACATTTTGGCCAAACAGTCATTCATTTCCTTCACTAGCTTTTATCCTCTTTGCACATTTATTGCCAGACTAAGCCATTTGATTTCTCATATAGTGGCTACCTTTTTTGCCCCACCCTTGGAGACGCCTATGCACCAAAATGGGAGAAACTAGCAGACGGCCGTCCCTTATTTCATGCAGGGCAATTTGGGAATAGGAAATCTCTATAGCTCTATCTATGAAGCCAGCAAAAATTACTCTAGGTGGAAAAAAACAAGCTACATTCATGGATATATTAAATATTCAGTGCATAAAAATAACATTGAATTGATGACACTTGAACTTCTTCAAATGTATTTAATCTATAAAGTTATCTTTGTATAGAAATAAGATCTACTGAAGCCAATGGAATATATGTCTTCATTTTTTTTCCGCCGGAGAACCAATAATTCCTTTATCAAGCTTTGTGTAATTTTATTTAAAGCAGAATTTGATGCTTTTCATCATGGATATAAATTCCATTGTGTTCAGTAGAGGTTACTCCCAAATATGCATGTTGTTTAGCTCCCTCATCTACTATTTCCAATACCAATCAAATAGGGGGAAAATACTGTTTCTTAAAAATAATTGTAATAGAAGTACACTTCTCTAATATTTTATTACAACATGCACTACAGAAGTGTAACTCTGCATGTCAAATATAGCAGCGGTCACAACTGGTGGTCCATGAGAAAATTTTGGTGGTCTGCAGAAAAATTATTTGCATTTTTTATATTGCACTAAATCAGGGATCCTCAAACTATGGCCCCTGGGCCAGATACATGCAATGAACATTTGTGTTGCTGCAGAGAGTCTCCCCCTTCGGGGTCTTTTTGTGCCGGTTGGAGGGGGACATAAATTATGACTGGGGGTCTGCTTCAGCCTCCTGGTGCGGGGCTTTGGGTGAAGGCTGGAGGGAAGTGCTTCTGGTAGTGAAGGAGGATCTTGTTCCAGTAAGACTGCATCATGGCCTGGAACTGGTTGACCATCTCAGCTCACTGAACCCCCAGGCCCTGGTACCTGGCCTTGCACTCCCGCAGGTCTTCCCTCTGCTTGGAAAGCTTATGCTCATAGTCCTCAGTGAGGTGCTTCTGTTGAGCTTCCTTCTCAGTCAGATCCAATTTCAACTGAACTGTTTTGCCAACTCTTTCTCATGGTGGCTGCTTACCGTATATACTCGAGTATAGGCCGACCCGAATATAAGCCGAGGCACCTAATTTTACCACAAAAAACTGGAAAAGTTATTGGCTCGAGTATAAGCCTAGGGTGGGAAATGCAGCAGCTACCGGTAAATTTCAAAAATAAAAATAGATACCAATAATGTTTTTGAATATTTATTTCAAAGAAAAACAGTAAACTAGCGGTGTATTCAATGAAATACTTCACTCACCTCATGATGCTGATGTCCCGCTGTGATGATGATGTCCCGTGCAGCCGCGGGAGCGATGTCCCGCCTCCTATGACACACAGCACAGTGATTCCTATCATTGGATCACTGTACCAGAGGAGGTGGGACATCGCTATGTGGCTGCTTGCCATAACAAGGAGGAGGTGGGACATTGTTGCAGAGCGGCAGGAGGGGGAGGAAGGGGAATCGTAAGACAGCCCTGCATTACATTAGAACGTGAGGAGGGGGGATGGTGCGGTGCGCGCTGCGCGGCAAACTGACACAGAGGGAGGGGAAACTCACAGGGGCACCGGGCCATTCACGAGTGTCACCCAGCGGCATGGCCCCACCCCTTTTTCTCCTCCATTTCGGGCAAATTTTTCACTGACTCGAGTATAAGCCGAGGCGGCTTTTTTCAGCCCAAAAAGTGGGCTGAAAAACTAGGCTTATACTTGAGTATATACAGTAGCTCCAACCACTGCTTTCTATTGGGGCCCTAAGGAGCCCGGGCAGGGAGGCGAGGAGTGGCTGGGAGGGGAGCTGCGAGTAGAGGCCAGCGAGGTGTCCCTCAACGTGAGTGACATCAAGTTGGCCACGCCCACCAGTCACATGACCACCTAGCCACACTCAACCAGCAGGTCATTAGGCAGATCATATTAGTGGTCTGCTTTAAAATTATGAATTTGGGGTCCCTAAGGTCCAAAAGGTTGGTGACCCCTGAAATATAGGGAATGAAGAAGCATTTTGTATCCATGAATATTTGCTACACATCAAACAATGCATAGTAGTTACTAAGAAGAAAGCCTTAAGCTTTTAACAATATGCAGGTTCTCTCATTTAATGTTAATAAAATTTTATTCAGGCCCTGGACTGAAAAAAAGCTAAAGGCAAACACTTTGATGAGATATTTAAAGACACTGATTTTCCATTCTTGCTGATATAAATAGAATGGACAAAGTAAAAGTACTTCAGAAAGCCTAATGAACCATTTCTTACACCCCATTACCTTTAGTCTGATATAACTGAAAATATAGGTGCTAATTATGCTCATTCACATAGGCACTAGCATAGATCCACAGTTAATCTTAAAGCACAACATTCTGTACCATTCTTGCCAATATCTCATCACATATCATTTTGCCTTTTCTAATTGAAATATAAATTAATGGTGTGCAATTTCCACTTAACTATTCTAAGCTTCTTATGTTTGATTCCATATAGAAAAGTTGCATTAGTCGGAAGGAAGGAAGGAAGGAAGGAAGGAAGGAAGGAAGGAAGGAAGGAAGGAAGGAAGGAAGGAAGGAAGGAAGGAAGGAAGGAGACAGTTAAATCCTCAACTTAAAAAAATGAGTTGGGGCTTCCCCAAACACTTTTCCAAGTGGCATCTAGACAAAGATTTTGATTTAGTTCATTTAAGACGATTTCCTGAATTATAAATGAAGTTTCAAAGAACATCATTTAGTTGGAAACTGTTCACTATATATCACCAGAATATCAGAATGCTGCAATATTTACTTTGGAGAGAAGAGAGAAGGGGGAGATGGAACAAGCTGTCATTTGGTCCTCCCTATACATCATTTCTCATCTACCAAGATCTCTGTGTGGGAGATCTGGATGAACTCTATTAGCTTGGATGACAAATCAGCTGTTACTTTGACTTCTCCTTTTCTCAAGCTGTTTCCATTCATGCTGGTCCCATTAGAATCTGCTAGGTAATTTTAAGAATAGATGTTCAATACTGTATACTTGGGTGCAGGACAACCAATTGGTTATGCATGTTATGCATGCTAGGAAAATAATTTAGAAGAAGTGCTCCAGACCTTGGGCAAAAGCAGCACTTCTCTCTATTATCAGTTGAAGTAGCCCCTCTTTTTACAAACTTCCATGTAAATCTGAAGAAAGGTGCTGCCTGCAATGCATCCCAATCATTTTCCAAATATGCCTAGCCTTATTCAGTTCTGTATACACCTTGTTTCCACAATATCTTATACAGTGTTTTAATAGGAGTGCATGGGGACATTAATTTGCCAAAGCTATTTAGGACTCATGGTCAAATGTAATGAGCCTGTGTTTGCACAACATGTAAGAACTTTCCATCAATGAATTTAAAAAATTGGTATATTTTTACTTTAGATTGGGTTCATTATATGTGAAGCTAGATTGTTCTTAATCCTATCTTATGCCGTTTTTATGAGTATTTGACTGTAGAGGTTAGAAGTTCTGTGATTTCTGTAATGTGAATGAATATTCAGGCCAAGACAGGTCCTGACATTCAAATTGCAAACATGCCTTAAGCAATATTCAAGCTTCTTGGGTGAAATGATTTTGGCCTAAATATCAAAACTGATCACTATATGGCTTTAAAAATAGTTTGCCTATGATTAGCATGAAAGATTGTATCCAACTTTGTCTGTCGGTGGGAACAGATTCATCTCCTCCCTGAATATACCTGAATCTGCTGCAGAAAAATAAATGGGGACAGTAAGACAGGCACTGTAGGCACGCTGGTGCGCTTATGCACACCCCCTTAGGGAGCTCTTAAGAAATGCATAAAGTCCATGTTAGACAGTTTAAGGTAAAAGGTATGGGGGTTAGAGGAACTAACAACATGATCAGGTAGAGTGTTCCACACATTTACTACTCTATTGCTGAAATCGTTTTTCCTGCAATCAATATTAGAATGGATTACATTTACTTTGTATCTATTGATAGCTATTATGTTGCAGATTTAAAACTTCTTTCTGGTATTGAAATTGCATCATGATTTCCAGCTGACAAACACTGCTGCTCTAGCTTAGAAGGTTTTAACAAAATTAAACATCACAATAACATTTCACCTTTCTCTGGTTAAAAATCTACTTCAAAGGAACATCTGTGTGCTTTTCTTCTTCTTTTTATCACTCTCTATAAACAAGCTGTGAGTCCTTGAAGTACCAAGCCAGGATAATCAGTGAAAAAAGTATTTCGTTTTAATACACAAACCTCTAGCCTCTGAGTAGCAGTGTTACAATATTACAATGTTACCATTTCTTTGTTTCTTTTTGTGTCTTTTTGTATTTCAAGTTTTAAAAAAAGGTCCAATTCTTAAATGAGTTAGAAAAACACCCACAGGAATGAAAGAGGAGAGTTTTAGTTCATAGATTACAGAGAATAGTCAAAGAAAAAAAATAGAAGGAAACTTAATCCGTTCATTTTAAAAGGCTTGCATAAATTCCATCCGTAAAAATAGCATTTAAAAAGTAAGATAACCCACTGTTCAAAACCAGTCCAAATTTAATTCCGCAGCTTATTTCTTCTATTCTCCAATTTAAATTAATTTTAAGGTTTTTTTATAGGCAGTCACTTTTAAAACAGTAAAAATTCCTCACCGGCTGAAAACACTTTCTCTTTCCATATCCTTCCATTTTGGAGCCGCCCAACTTCATCAGCCATTTGGCTGGATTTTTTTTAAAAGCTTGTCTTGGATCAATTAGAGACTTTGCGATGTCCCTGTGATCAGCAAGATGTATACTTCCTGTTCACCATCTCTGTGGGACCGTTTAGGTCCGTTTGGACCACCCAGAGACAAAAGTATCGACTGCGATCTCAGAGCATTGAGATCGCACGTCATGTCGTCACGACTTCGGTTCCTCCCATTGAATTTCTACCAATTATTTACTAACAGATATATAAAAGATAAATGTTATATTACAAAACATGTGAGCTATATGACACTTGGGGATAATTTACAATAGCAACTTCCACATGGTGTCAATTGAAGTTCCACTCAAGTAATGGAGAGAAATATCTGAACCAGCAGCAGGAAGGAGATGACGTTGGAACTTTCAGCTGGTTAACAAGGAAACACTTGGAAACATATGACCTGCATATTAGGATGCAGATGGTTTTATAAGACAGTGCATACATTTATAAAGGAGATGTGTAAGGTCACAGGAACCATCTGTTTAAATATTTAAATGTCCATACACCAAATATATGATTAGTTTTGCCCTGGACTTGTAGTCCTATCAATCTACCAATTTTATAATAATGCTAAAACAAAAGAAAAATGCAAGTGTGGGAAGAAATCCATGGCAGCAAATTTACAGCATATGGGCTTTGCATATTCAGTTTATAAGCAACATTAAATGTCCAGAGGCATTGACATCTTTGAAATAGAACTTACCAGGATAAATAGCAAATAAATTATTTTTGGCAGATGCGTGAATCTACACAAACATGCTTTCATATCATCACTGCAGACAACACAGAACAAACTGGAGATTTGCACTTTTTATTATAATCCAGTCTCATAATTAGAGGGCAGGTTTCCACTAGATACGGACAATATTCTTATGGTGAAAGTTCTATACTGTCTTATAAAATAGTCCTCAAAACAAATTTCTAGTTTTAGTCTTAGACTTTCAATTTCTGGAAAAGAAATCTTTCTTTAAAGTTGTACAATATATTCCTGGGATCTCCAATAATAATTTTTTTCAGAATTCTCAAGGCTTTCAACCATATTCTTTAAAGGATAAGGTCCTAACTTCCCATTAATTTAAATGAACAAGTAGACCCCTCCCAGTTAATTGGGCTATATTCTTTTTTTGCGACTTAAAAAAAGTAACCTTAGGTAGGTAGATTTTGGCACAACACTGCCTGAATTTTCATAGCCAAAGCAAAGTTATGGAAACTTGTATCTAAAATCAGAGCAACTGAAATTAAGAAGTTATTTTTTTTCTGTATGGTTTTAAATGAAGAGAGGAAAGGGAATCAAGGTTTAAAAGAATTGAATAAAAGATGTAAAACAAAGCCTTTAAAAAAATGTTTGTGTGTCAGTGGTTTCCCATCTTTTCTTCGCCACAGACCCTCTTTAAATACCTTTTGTGGCCATGGGTCCCCCCAAGACTTAATTCAACATTAACTGAACATTGCTTCAAGCCTTCAACCCCTGTGATAACCAGGGGTCCACAGACCACAGATTGAGAACCACGGTTGTGTGTCATTCAGTATAGAATGTCAAGATGTTATGAGTTAAAGTCTGGTTACATTTCTAGGTTACAGAGCAATCAAAGAATAAGATATCTAAAAGACTCTACCATCAAATCAGGTGGTATTCTGGTTGGGATCAGATCGCCCAAACTGGTAGCAGAAACCGTGAGTGGCTCCACGCATCTATGCCCATCTCTATGGCATCCCATTTAGGTCCCGTTTTTTGGCCAAAAGCGCTTGTGCGGAAGGTGGTGTGTGCTCACACTTGCGAACCAGATGGGAAGGTAAGTGTATACCACCCCTGCATCAAATGTACCATGTTTATTTTTTAAAAGCCATATTCTCTATGACTTTTACATCCTCAGTTCTTCCAGCTGTGATTTCTACCTTTCAGAAGCTCCAGTACAGCTGTTCTTTCTTTGAAGATTGAACAACTTGGCCTCCCCTCCTTCCCCATTTTCAATGGCAACAACCGCTGAGCCCTTCAGAATCTGACCTGCTGAGGAAAACCTGTTTTTAATTACATCATAATTGCTTTAATGCAGCTTGCATTATGCGGAAACCTCAAATTATTTTAATCTGGATTTTGAAAAAAAGAAACATCTGAGGCCTTGAGCCATCACTGGAAGGAGTTAGAAGTGGAAAGATTCAAACAGCTTTTTCTGCCCCAAAGTCTGGGGCAGGTTCAGTGAATTCTAGATTCCATTCTCCTCTTGGACATCAGGCCTTCATGTTCAGAGGGAGGGAGGGGGAGAGAGAAGGGGGAGGAAGGGAGGGAGAGAGAGGGACTGGACAATGGGTAGGAGTGTCTTATTAGCCTCACTAAGATAATGTGCTGCATATCCCCTCCTCAAATTGCTAACTTTAATTAAAAAGACCTACAGTCTTTCGTATTGGTATAAATAAACAAGATACTATACTAGTACTATTACTACTGAATAAATGCTATTTATTTCCATTCAACACAGTAGAACTCATCTGTTAAAATACTGATATAAATGTAATATTATATTTTGAGTGGCATTTGTTACATACCGTATGTACATTGGGCTGTTGACATTAGATAGAAAATAGTGGAGAAAAGAAGTATAAAGTAGTGTGTCCACAGGAACACAGTCAAAAAAGTAGTGTATGAGACTCACACACACACAAACAAACAAAAACCAAACAGAGCTTCCATCATAGCAGTCGTTTACCCCTGCATATAGTTTCTGACAGTTTTCTTCTCAAGGAATGTAACCTTCAAAAGAAAAGGGTTTGCCACTTTTGCTATAAAACAGTGGTCCATCCCCTGGGCCATGGCCCACTATCTGGCCATGGCCTATTCACAACCAGGACATGACAGTGGCAACGCAGTAAGCATGTGCGCATGTGCAACTCAACTTAAACAAATTGAGCAGTGTACATGCGTGCACGCATCCAGGCCTGCTTCTCGTGAGAACGGGTTCCTCACCCCACCCCCTTCACCTGGCCGCCAAACTACAAAGGTAAAATAAGTGTGATTAAGAAACATTTTTCCTTTTTGTGTAGCTTTCAGGATTTAATAATCTCACTGACCAAAAAAAAAACCCTCTCAAAATACTGCAATGAAATATTCTCCTTAATTTCTCATGCCAGTCTAGTCATTTATGATAACGTTTCAGAATTCTTATCAGTTGGCTTCTGCACAGCATTGCATTCGAAGTAGATATATATGGGATAGTTTCACAAAGCAAAGCAGCTATTCCTCTGAATTTATCCCAGATCAAAGTTGCAAACATTTTTCAAATCCTCTTTAAATGTATCAGAAATGGAAAGTGAAATGGGGAAAAGAATATTTGTTTAATAAAAGGTTCATTTATCAAAAGGTTCCAATGAACATCACTTTCATTCATTATACAAATAAGATCTAATAAGCTAATAAATTTGGGAGTGTCTCATTGTTTTTATAATTTTATGAGCATTATTTTTCACATCCTAAAATTGTCCAAGTATAGCAAAACACAGGACTTCAATAACTGTTACCAGCATGATTTGCTTTTATTACCTTTCTGTTCAAGACCCTTGTTTCCCCTTGTAGCATGTCAAATTGCCCCCAAAACCATATTATACAGCAGAGAAATGTTGTTCACACTTCACTGGCTATTGATTTACTTTATTTATTGGCACAAAATCAGCCTGAGATAAACATTTTGTCCCCCATTTCCACTATTGTAGGCTATACAGTTCACTGTGAGATAGGTAAGCCCAAATGTGTTGGGATCACAATTTGACATGGCTTTCTAATCAATGTGTGAAAAATTACCTAATGAATAATGGGTTGCACATTTCCACAAACAAATTAACCAGGGTGAGACTGAAACTAATGATTATATTTATCTAATGTAATTTCACATCTGTTACTACTGGTAGTAATTTTTTTCCACCCCTAGTGTTATCAGAATTAGGATTAAATTTTTATGATGTGGTTTCAAGATGAAGCTTTAACTAAGACATGCATCATGTTTGCTTCACATTTAATTTATTTTTAGCATAATTTTAACAGGAAAATTGGGCTTATAATTTTATAATATAAAAAGCCTTTTTTGCAGGATTTGTACATCTTTTTATTTCTATAATACTATCAAATGAATTATTAGAATAACTTTTGTATCAATTAAAAGGATCCTTCCCTAAATTTAGCTAACCAATTAAATAATCCTTTAATCTTAGCTTAATTTACTTGGCTTATGGGTAATAGAACAGTCACTGAATGATAATTCACCAGCCATTTGTTTTGCAAATTCAAATTCATATCTGACATGGTTTGCAGCAATTAACTATACAAAGCTAGTAGTCGAAAGCCTGCCAATTTTCATGAAGGAAAAACAACAAATGGTACATTGGTTTATATTTGCTCTTCACAACTGGCCAATTCCAGCTGGAATTAGGAGTCATCTTTAGGAAGAGTATGTTGAAGCTGCTGAGAAGAATACAAAAGTATGTTTGGAAAGCTGATCATCAAATTAAAGTGGAAGGGACAAATGAGAGGCATTATAATTCTAACAATGACCACTTAGAGAGGGCTGTAAAGCATTATTAAATGGCATACAGTTAGTCCTCAATTTGCAACCACAATGCGACACAGCAACGGTCTTAAGTATGAACCAGTAGCCAAGCATCTGAATTTTGATCAAGTGATCATGGGGGTGCCACAAAGGTTGTAACCATGGAAAATGGTCCTAAGTCAGTTTTTTCAGTACTGTTGTGACTTTGAATAGTCACTAAATGAACTGTTGTAAGTCAAGGACTCCCTGTATATATAAGTCTAAGTGCTATTGCTATTGATGATTGCTAAGGAACAGAAGAGGAATATATCCATTGCTCAATAAACTTTCCCAGAGGCATCTGGGGTTCATAGCAGTGGTGGGTTCTGGATACCATTCCAACCGGTACGGTTGGAACAGGCCTGGCGTCGCACACATGGACATTCCAGCTGCTTGGCAGAGCGTTGCGCAGGCGCCGTACAGGCCATGCACATGCACGGAAGCGCCAAATGCTTAAAGGACAGGTAAGGAGCTCCAGCGGGTGGGCAGGCCCTCTGGAGCACCGGAACGGTACCGGGTGCTCCAGGCAGGCTCCGATACGCCCGTACCAGGGCGTACCGCCTGCAACCCACCACTGGTTCATAGTTATAGGAAGAAACAAAAACTGGATTAGGTAGGCCTTTTGATCCAGCAGTTTTCAATTCACATTCTTAACTTTTGAGATCCTTGAGATTCCAAAGATGGATACATTCAACTAATGTCAACATGAACCACTGCAGTAAAAGATGGAAAGGAAAAAATGAATTTAAAATATCTGCTACATTTTAGATACCTTTGATTTTAGGATAAGGAAACACTTTGTCTGGTAGGCTTGTGAGAAAATTAAGAAATTGTGGATACAAATTTAAAGGAAGATGCAAAGGATTTAAAGATAAACATTGTGAAAAAAACAGAACTCTTCTTATTGGGACTTTATGGGTAATCAATTAGAAAAGACTCGTGTCAGATTGATTTTATATTTAGTAAAATGCAGCAAGATTATTGTATGCTCAATGATGGAAGAACAACAAAATTTTCTGGAAGACTGGGAACTTTACACTATGGTCTTTTTGCTGAAAGAAGAAAAAATTATAAGATAATTTATGGGTTTGAGGATTAAAAAAGATGACTGTGAGGATTTAAGGGAATTATATAATACCTAGGAAGGAGGGAAGAATAAGATCATAATTAACAGCTTGAAGAGGTCAGAAGTCAAATTTCATGTTTAGTTTCTTTTGTTTCTTTTTTTTCTTTTTCTCATACTTCTCTTTTCCCTTTATTTTTCTTTAGATTTGACTTTTACTTCAGGTAAAATTCTTAATTAAAAAAAAGATGAAGCTATTGTTTGCTTGTCCTCTGATTCTTGATTTCTCATTTTTCCTTAGTCACATACTATATCTCTCTTCCATTTTGGTTTGTTTTATGTTGATCGTCCTACCATCATGCTATAATGGTGATATGATAACAAATAAATAACTCCAAAAGTGATGTCACCATCTAAGCCAACATTGTTAAACAATTTCCCAACTCATCTTGGTCACAGCAGCAGCTTTCATAAGGATTTATTATCCAGACAGAGGAGGCAAGGGGAGGGATATGTGGGTGTAAAGGCATATGAGAACTATTGTACTGCAGGTTTAATTACTGTATTTTCACTGAAATTTAAAGTCCAGTGGGAGAAAAAACTAGAACATTTTTTATTGTTTCCTCTTATTTATTTATTTTTTAAATTATGATTGCTCAGAATATGCAGTCTCCAGTGGGTAAGAGAATTTTTGAACTCTGTAGTTTATAATTAAAGCCATCCTAAACAAGCTACATGTCTCATTCTCTCTCGTGTGTGTACAGTAGATGATGAGAAAATATGAAGTTTCTAGAACTCAAACATTTAGGACTTCAAATAATTGCAAGCCTTGCAAAAGGCAAGAGTTTATTGATTTCCAAAATGTTGTCCAGAATGTTTCAAAACACTCTACTATTGCTCTAGTTTCCTTCAAAATATCATTATTACTTAAAAAAAACAATCTAGCTTTAGAGATGGCCATTTCAGCATCTAAAACTGGTGGTGATTTCAGTCAGTTTTTGAGTCCTGGCAACTGTCTGGGCAAGACCTTGAAGTTCTCTTGGCAAGATTGAAGAAGTGATTTGCCATTGTCTGCTTCATTAAGGCTTAGTGTTAAGGTCACCTAAATTGGCTTTTGTGCTTAAGGCAGGACTAGGACTAGAAGTTTCTAACTTTATGTTACAACTACTACCACTCTGGCTTCATTTAGGTCTTATAGTTTAATCAATTATGGCTTGCAAAACTGTAGGGAATTCTAACTGTAAAAATGTTTAAAGATGCCACAAATTCTCAAATATATTTAGGAACTTAATACAAAAATGCGTATTATGTAACTATTAAAATAATTCTCAGTGTCATTATTTTGAATGTAAATATGCTAGCTTACAAAACAAGACAAAAGAAGGGAAATTTGAAGCAGAACTTTTGGGACAGTGCCAAAAAGCAAATCTAAAGTATAATTTAGTGAGCAGAAAAGGAACAGCTTTTATGGAGGGACTTGATGAGAGGCAGAAGACAAAAGAAGGGAATGATGAACTGGAACAGAATGAACAGAGAGACAGTGAAAGTGAAGATGGGTAGAAGATTAGCCTTAGCTTAGATGGTGTTTTGAGGTACCTAGTGGGATCAAAATGTTATTCAGTTGTGAGAAAATATGCAGGATTGAAATGTAGTACCGTATTATTCTCAATATATATCAACTGCTTAGTGCATGAATCTAGCCACTAAATATGTGGTATTTCTTTAACATGTGAAACAAAATGAAATATTTTTACAAGCAAAATTCACCTGAAACTCACCCCCATTTAAATTAATAGAACCATTCATTTATTATAATGTCTGTGTATATTATGCCTTTTATCGTCTGTTCTTAAAATAATTAAAAGGAACATTGTTTTTAAAAAATGACTGATACACAAGGACATCAACTATGTTGGTACCAAATAAAATACAGCAATTCTGTAATGTAATATATACAAAATATAATATAACATGCCAAACAGATGTCTAATCACCCATGTCTTCTGAATATGACTGTAACTTGTACAAGGATATAAGAAGAAAGTGCTGTAGTTTTTTTAGATAAGATATTTATGCTGCTTTATTAGGAGAATCTGTATTACTAAATTACTAATAAACATTGCTTCTACCTCAGTTTAGTCTGAACTTGGTGAACCTAACAATAGTGAGAAATGAAGGAAATAACTACTCTGAAACATCCAGTGATTGAATCGGACTAATCAAAGAACTCTGTAGGAAGTCGATGCCTGGATTAATGATAGCAATAGCAATAGCAGTAGACTTATATACCGCTTCATAGGCCTTTCAGGCCTCTCTAAGCGGTTTACAGAGAGTCAGCATATTGCCCCCAACAATCTGGGTCCTCATTTTACCCACCTCGGAAGGATGGAAGGCTGAGTCAACCCTGAGCCGGTGAGATTTGAACCGCTGACCTGCTGATCTAGCAGTAGCCTGCAGTGCTGCATTTAACCACTGCGCCACCTTGGCTCATCCAAGCATCTCTCCATGCTCCATCTCTCCAAGCATCTGATCCAAGCATCTCTCCATGTTGTGGTTCTATTTCTTCACATAAATGTTCTCAGCTGAGATTATCTTTGTCATGAAAAGGAGCAGAAAAAGGTTATACAGTTTCGTCTGACAGGTTAACTACCATCCTTCCATTGCTGCAAGAAACATTTTTATGATGTGAGGTTTTTATTCTGAAGATGAATATTTAAGGTGCACAACACCAATTAATATTTTTTTGCTTTCTTTCAATTGGGTGTGGGGGGGTTACTAGCCAGATTTATTGCCAGTGATACTAAAGTAGCAAAATCTATTCCATGGTGTCTCTTTTCCAATGTTTTTGCAACCCGAAGTCATTATCCACTAAAGCCTCTTATAGAAATATCAAGGAGGAAGCAATGACAAGAAATATTCCAGTATAATCCTTCACTGCTTTGCCAACTTAGTTAGATCCTTTGGATTATCGTTTGTCAAACAGAAAGCAGGAGAAGGTAAATGGGTCAATGATTTTTAATGCAGCTCTCCCAGATCTACAGAAAAGAGAAAGGATTTTTCATTCTCATGAGAAAGAAGTGTAGGAGAAGAAAGAAAGAAAGAAAGCAATGTACCACTAAACATAAATAACTGAGTTTGCTTAGTTATGTAACCATCTGTAGGTATTCGGGTGAAGCAATATTTAAAAGACCGCAAATGTATTTGGAGGCATGCTGGCATGGAAATAAATCGATATCTACTCACTAATACCTGAATTGGATTAACATTGTCAGTGCAAGCTAAGGCAAGCAAATGGGTTGAGTAAATGCAACCCCAGTCAAACAGTAAAATACACTTATGTTGGAAGCTGAGGGAGGGGTCTAAATATAAATTTATTTTGTGTGCCGGATGAATATATGTATTTGCTTTGCATTGTGAAGTTACTTCTTAAAGCACTCTTAATAGGCAATACACTGCAGTCTTTTATTACAGCCCAACAAGGGAGTGTGACATGTAGGCCAGTGCAGTGCTGATACAGAAGCATTTCTATCTGCATTTAGTTTCATATCTGCACATCAGCAATCATTAAATTGGCTGGATATATGATCTGAATCATGCAAGAACATCCCAAGTGTGACCATTCATCATTGCATATGTTTAGTTGTATGGGAGGAGAACTATATTTAAAACTTTGCCTTCTTTGTTCTCATAAGAATCCAGAGAGGTCACTTTTGCTTAACTCTTTGGAAAACAAGCTAAAGAAACCTCACATCAAAACCTGGTGCACAATATAGGAGTAGTCAATCTGAAGCTATAGGACTCTATAAATCGACCAGCTCCTCTGATGTCTACTACTGGAACAGTACTGTAGTATTATGGATATTCATTAAAACTGTAGTCCTAAAAGGGCTACCAAAATTCAGGTCAAAAATTAAAATCTTGTCCTTTTCCAAATTCGTGACAAAAATCTCATTCGCCATATATTATCATCAGCCCTGACCGCTCTTGACAATATAGGAGGGATTATCTATTTATTTATTATATTGATTTGATTGATATATGAATGCTCTGATGATTAATAGTTTTAAATGGGTAACTGATTTACAGTCAAATGCTCTCCAAATGTGCTTGATATCAGTAATTTTAGGACCTCTTTGGTACTGCAAAATACAGATATTTTCATCTGACAATGTTAAATATTAATTCTTAGCTGCACCCACGTACATTATACCATCCTCAAAGTATGGAACGGTATGATGAATTGTGTCTTGCTACTGCATGTAAATGCCCAGAAACTTAAAGATGAAATTAGCCTATGATAATATACAGTAAGCCTGCATGCTTTTTTGCGAATTCCAGCATGAAGATGCCTACATTTAAGCATTTGAAACATTTTCATCCTTAAGAACTCAGAAGAATATAGCCTGACATATCAAAAGGAAAGGCATCATAAAATGTGCAAAATTAGGGAAAATTAATCATCACATGGTTGTGATGAGGGCGGCATAGTTGATTAATCCTAATTAACTAATAATTAATATTATTTAGTTAATTTGTTAATTAATATTATTAATTCATAATATACATATTCTCTTCAATTGGTAATTATCACATTAAAACACCACAAGTAGCTAAAGACAGGCTTTTGAATGTGGTGGCCTTGTACAAAGTCGTCTTTCAGAATCATGTGACTCTCAGCTCCTATTTAGTAGTACAGAATACTTATTAATTGTGTAGGCCCGTGATGATGAACCTATGAATGCATGCCAGAGGTGGCATGCAGCGCCCTCTCTGAGGACACGTGAGCCTTCACCCCAGTTCAGCTCTGCCGCTCCTCACCGACCAACTGGTCTTCAGGTCTCTGCTGTGCATGCACAGGGGTGCATTCAGGTGCATGCACATATGCGCAGGGGTGGGGCTGTGTGTGCACGTGCAGCGGTGGAATGTGCACGGGCACGCATGTGGGAGGTGCATGCAGGGGGCACACTCAGGGCCCCCTGCATGCACCAGGGCAGGGTGAATATGCAGGGCTGCACACACATTGCATTTTGGGGCTTCGGCACACATGCGCTTATTAATAACAAAAAATGTTAAGATTAAGCATGAAAGTTTCTGGCTATTAATTAAAGGCCCTGAGCAAACCATGATCTACCTCAATCATAAATTAATGAGCCCGATATGTACAATATTGTTGTGGGTGTGGATGTGGATGTGAATGAAGTAGATTTTGTAAGGCACCAAGACATTGCACTCAATTTTTCCCCACATTCCTGATTTAAGTGCATCATTTTTCCTATGATAGACAGAAGGCAAGCATTTCCCCTATAGGACCCCAGATCATCTGGTTCCACTAATTTCCAAGCCTTTATCTAAGGCAAACACCTATTGCCATGGAAACAAATGCCTGCATGAAATCAAGAAACTTCATTCAGAATCAGCACAACATTTTTCATTAAAACTCTTGATAATATGATGGATATTTGGGAAGGATGATAATTAAGTGAAAATGTTTTTACAACGCTTCAGAATTTTCCATTAGCGAAAAGAGTTCTAATTTTGGTTCAGACTTTTCACCAAAATTAAGTGCTCATCTCACCCTACTGTCTTAAATCATGTGGTTGAGAGTTTTAAAAAGCTTTTGAAGACTCTGTTTTGTTGCGTAGCTACATCATAAACCTGTTGCGCTTAAAGTTAAATTATATTAAAATTAACATACTTGTAAACAACTTTTGCTACTTTTTGAAAAGTAGAACCTGGCAGATATGAACAGATCTCCTAAAAGGGAAATTACGCTGTTATCCACAATTTCAAATGGATAAACAAAACCATATTGTTCCCATATTGATGTAATTAAGTTGTGTTAACAATACAACTATATCATCAGGTCATAGTTGCCATTGGTTCAGTTCTTTGGAATGTTTAGGAATTGATATATAGTCAGTTTTATTCAGAGAAGTGTAACAATTATTTCAACTCTATTTTATCTGAATGTACAGACCTGTGTCATGACATTTAAATGCATTTTTAAATTAACATGAGGAACCCTGCAGTCCATGTTCAGGAATCCAGAACAGACATCAATGAGATTAAATACTTAGGTATATTAAAACGCCAGACTTTGAAAGAGCCTTTCCCCCATCTAATATCCTTCAAATGTGCTTGGACTACTGTACAACAGCCAAAATACTCGGCCATGAAGGTTATCAATCAGACAAGTTAGAAGTTCTGAAATTCTAATCCCAACATTTCTGTGAGGCACCAAATTGAGAAAGGCTGCTTTATACCAACTGGTCAATTTTAATATATTTTCCATCTTAAATACTATATAGTGATTTCATTTATTTATTTAAGTACTTTTGAGGTCTATACTTTATCATGGGCATGAAACCCAAAAGGTAGTTTGGCTGCATATGATAGTTGTCCCCCATTTAGCACCACCCACGGAGAATGTGTAGTTTAAGGACTGCTATGGATTTTGGTGATTATTGTTATTGGTGATTAAATAAATAAATAAATAAATAAATAAATGCCTTCCAGTCAATCTTGACTCCTGAAGATTGTCTCGACAAGTCCCTGCAGTCTTTGTGGCAAGGTTTTTCATAGGTGATTTTTCATTGCCTCCTTTCTAGGGCTGAGAGTGACTGGTCCAAGGGCTACCCAGCTGACTTTGTAGCTAAGGCAGGGGTCGGCAACCTTAAACACTCAAAGAGCCACAAAGGTCCTAAATGGAAGCTCCCCGTTCAATTCTGGAGCCGAACAGAAGTCTGGTTCCCCCACCATAGAGTCTCCTCCTAGCACAGCATCCTTTTTCCTCTACCTGTCCTAACCGAAAGCCCTATCAATTGTGGAGTCGCAACAGAGGGATGAAAGAGCCACATGCGGCTCCAGAGCCTCAGCTTGCTGACCCCTGACCTAAGGCAAGATTAGAACTCGGGTTCTCCTGTTTTCTAGCCTGGTGCCTTAACCACTACACTGAACTGGCTCTACTAAAATAACAGTATCACTACTGATTTCAGTGGAATTCTCTTAGGAGTATTGCTAATTCTTCCTATAGTTTAACAATGTTTGTAACCTAGCTTGCTTGTCGGTTGGGTTATTCTGACTTTGCAAAAAAGGCTTTCAAAATGCCATATCAATATTATTTAATAGCATCAGATATATATCATGACCTCCATATTGCAAATTGGGATGTGAGGATTGAAGACTTATTTCATATGCTACATTTTTGGGTGCTCATGTTTAATATTGTAATTATGCACATAATCATTTTCTACCTGAAAATAATACATTCATTTAAAAGATATGTTATGTAAGAATCCTAGTCAAAGAACCGTGCCTGGAGACAGCTCTTTGTTGAACAATTCAAGGTTTTCTTGTGCCTCATTAGGAAGCTCACAAACTGAAAGAATAGTTACGGTATTTGCCTTAGGCCTTACCAGGTATTTTCGGTTAGAAATTAGAATTTGCTTGAAATCGCCTAGCTTAATTTTAGACATTGCTGCAGTTTCTTAACTATGGACATTTCCACACAGAGTCCCCATTGTCACTCCTCAAATCTTCTGAATTCATCTTATAATGATAATTGTCTTCACCCATGCCAGTATGAGAATTCATGATGAACCAGCCAGCAGTCCCTCCTGTTGACCTATAGGGAAACCCCGCCCCCCCCCTGAAATCTGGGCGGCACTCGGCTTCCCACTGTGTTTGCTTTTGTGGTAGAAGGTAGAAGGCTGAAACAAAACAATAAAATAACAACAAACAGGTGAGTAGGCAAAACTGATCTGAAGCATAACATGAGAATAGTAAAATGTTATAGCAGGTTAGGAGTTGCAAGGGAAGAAAAATACAGATGTGTTGCAATTTGAGTTGCTTCACAACTGAACTGGAAAAAAACTGGCTCAGCTGCCTATTGGGATAAGTGGTGTGAGATCAAGGGGTGGTGTTGCTCTTGAAGCAACACTAAAGCTTGGAATAGATGAACCCTAGGTCTGCCCTCATAGCCATTTTAATTGTCATAAACTAGATTTTCTATGTGCCAAATGGAGTTAATAGAACTGCTCAGAATTAGGACTTTTTAAAATTCAAGAACATCACACAAACAAGAACTGAAGAAGGGGGAGATTCTTTTATTTTAAAAAAATACATTAAAAGTAGGTAAAAGACACAAAAATGGAATAAAGCACACGATAAGGATACCATGATCTAAATTAGGAGACAAAAGGCAGGCTAGAAAGATGCCTCTTTATAGATAGGGAAATACCAAACAGGGCCCTGGTTAAATAAGAACTCTTTATTATGTTTCAAAATCACTATTGTGTTCAAGGTTAATATTTAAATATAAGCTATTATTTAGAATCCATCAGAGATTCCTAGCTGAAGTATAGAAAAATACAGAGATTAGAGTACACCAGTAAATGAATCCTGGCCCAACAGAACATAAAAGTGATTTAAAAATTAAAGAACAAAACAAAACCATTCTTCTAAATGTATACTCAAGACCAAATTTCCATTGATGCTGCATGTTTAATTAAAATAATTAAAACATGAAACTCTTTGTTTGGATAAAGATGCTGTTCCCAGTTTAACAAACAGCATATTAAAACGTCAAGAATACTGTTGCCATTTTCCAAAGCAAGATGGGTCATCAGGAAAACTATAAGCGTAATATTTTTGCTTGTAGCATAGGGAATCATTAGAACTTATTTTTTTGAATGACTGCTTATGTTGAAACATTTTCAGTCTTTGTGTTGGATCTTTAAATTATGTATCATAAAGCTCACATTAATTAGATGCCTTTTTCAGAGGAATTATTTAATCATAAACAGTTGTCATTTTGAAAGTAAAGATTCCTTAAAATATGGGGGGAAGCAAAATTATTACTCTATGGGTGGGTAGGTGGGTGGGTGGGTGTGTATCCTGGGTGATGCTCACTGGGAGCCAGCAATGCCCTCCTGTGAAAGGCTCCGGGACATGGCATCCTCCAGTGTGTAATTAAGAAATGTGTAATTGATGTGCAGACATAAACGAAGTGAGCGCATCCCATTAATAGGACAGAGTCCTTTTCTGCCTGGTGCCTGGCAACCTCACTTGGCCTTTCTAAGACCAACTTAGCAAAAGCGCAAGGAAGGGAAGTGAGCATCTTCTCTGCCGTAGCAGCAAGTCTCAGCAATCAGAACAGGCACTAATTTCAGAGCCAAGAAAAATATGATTGGCAAATGTACCTTCTGTTTTCATCAAGTACATTCAATTTCATTTTACCTTCCCTCCAATCTTTACTCAATTTAAGATTAAAAAAAAAACCTAATGGGGCATTATTTAAGCCTACCATCTTAATCTTTGCCCTTTTTTAATCACCAATAGTCACAAAAGGTGGCTTCAGTTTTTCTCTCTCTTTGTCAATCACAGAGTTTGTAATCCACATAAAATATACACAAGCAATATTATTTTTAAGAAATCTGAAGAGGGTTTTTCCTATTGTATGCCATGTGTCCTCTATGGTAGCTTGGTATGATCAAATGTTTTGCTCAGAACTTACCAAGAGAAATATTATTTGTTGCAAATGGTTCACCACCACCAGAACAAAGGAACTTGGGTATTTGCCGTTTTTACGTAACCCTTATATGTGCATCCTTACAAGCAAGTGCTTGTTTTAGATTCAGATACTTCTTGCTGCTGATATTTCCATGAGAACCTTGCTTCTTATACGGAGTCATTTGACACAAGAGATCAAGTGGTTTATTGAAATTGTAATTAAGGAATGCTGTGGCTTCACTGCAAAATCAGAGAACTATTCCCAAACATGTGACAACTCTGCCCATTCCAAACTGGGGGCGAAATGAATTATTTGCTCACTCGTTTTAAAATACCTCTTATCTCACAACCGTCGTTCCCACTACGCGCTTAGCAAATGATTTTATTTATCCATCTACATTAATGCGGTGCCAGCTCGCTGGGAAAAGTCAAATCATAAGTTTGTAATAGGCTCAAACATTTATTTAAGAAACCCAAAATTCCATAATAAATAAGCACAGACAGTATTTTTTTTTAAAACATATCACAAATCGACCAGTATGTAACAAGAATGCTTTATCTACACAAAACATCCTATTTCACCGCGTGGGTTCATTCTTCGAAACAGCTTCTGTTCTCCAGATTTGGACCAGCACATGCAGAAAAGGGGGAGAAATAGCGGCTTGCTGTATCTGTACAAAGTCTTCGCCAGATTGGAGGTCTCTCGGGTCCACGCTAGCCAGGCGTCGCTTGCCCGCTGCTCCGAGAGGGCGCGGGGCTGCGGCCGAAACAAAGCGGGGGGAAAAAATGAGGGGCGCCAAAGCTGGAACGGGGTCGCCGTAGAAATTAAATAGCCCATCGAAGTGGGAAGGACGGGAAAGGAAGGGGCGGAGGTTTCTGTGTCGCCTTAAAAAAAAATCATTTGAATTCGACTCCCGTCGTTTAAAAAGGGTGATCAAATGGGCTGTTTTCCCTGGACGATTCCCGTCATCGCCACTGTTCTCGCCGCCGCCACCGCGCCCGCCCGAAGGTCGAGCTCGCCCGCCCGCTCAAAAACCTACTTTCAAAACCCCTGCAAAAAACGTGGCTCGTTTTTGTATGTATGTATACACGCACACACACATGCATTCGTCTGTATATACGTCCTCTGTGTGTGTGTGTGTGTGTGTGTGTGTGTGTGTACATATATACTCTGTGTGTGTGTGTGTGTGTGTGTATACACATATACATATATCGTTTTCCTGTGGATCTGGGTGAGGAGTAGGTCGGGGAGGAACTTCGACAGAACTTAAACGAGGTCCGCTGAGTCCTTAGGATAGGTATTTCTTAAATCTTAATTAAGACACGCGTTGGCTCCGTCTCCGCCTTTGCAGCTCGAACTCGTCCGGGTAGCTTGCCGGAGGTCGCGTGTGTATATGCGCGCGCTTACTTGCGTCTTTCTCTCCCCCACAAAACTAGCCCATTGGTTTCAGATCCTGAGTCGGCTCCCTGGTAAGTGAGTGGCTCCCCCTCCTCTTTTAGGTTAAAAAAATGGGGGTGGGGGAATGGCGGGAACGAGGCGATCCGCTCGGGTCAGAGCAGGGAGGCCCGACGGAGGTGAAGAAAAGGCGGGAAAACGGGAGGCGCGGCTGGGAGAGGCTGCTGGCTGGGAAGGCGGGAGACGCCATTAGGTGAAACTCATGGAGACTGTGTGCTCCAGCGCTTTCCGGCGGAGGGAGGCGATGCTCGTGCCCCGCCACACATCGCTGCTGTCCGGGGAGCTGCAGAGCTGCGGCGAGCCCGTCACGTTGCTGGGGCCTGGCAGGGAAGCGGGCACCATGCCAGGGAAAGCGGGCTGGTAGAGGTGCGACTGCAGGCCGGCGCCGTTGGAGCCCGCCAGGCTGTTGGACAAGCCCATGGAGTTGGGTGGGGGGCCCGCCGCCAGGCTGCACTGCGACAGGGACTGCGCCATGGCCTGCTGCCTGCCCAGGGCCGGCGGCAGGGGCAGCTGCGACACCCCCGGCATGGCGGCCGCGGCCCAGCGCGTGTCGTTGGCGTGGAAGGAACACAAGCTGTCGCCCATGGCTGCCGCGGCGGCGGCGGCGGCGGAAGGGAACTGGGGCAGGCCGGGCGTGGGCAGCAGCGTGCCGGGGGCGCGGAACACGTTGGTGGTCTTCTTGCGCTTCTTCCACTTGGCCCGTCGGTTCTGGAACCAGACCTGCTCGGATCAGCCGTCGCCGCCGAAGGAAAGGAGAAGAGGGGAGCCATGAAAGAGAAAAGAAGGCCCGGTTAGACCGACGGAGCTGTCATCGGGCGAAGCCGCAAGGGCGTTTGCCGTCCCGTCCCCCTCCCCAAGGCACCCGGTCTCCAGGAAGGCCTGAGCGGCCGAGGAAACCCCGAAGACCCAGAGGAGGGCTATCCTGTGCAAAGCTCTGTGCGAAAGCGAGCTTTCTCCTTCGTTTGAAGCAGAGGGAATGGCTACTCAATTAACAAACAAAGGAATATATAGTGAAGGGCGGCTATTATATTTCCATTGGGATTTTGGTAGAAAAAGGAAGAATCTCCTTTCAATAAGCGGCATCTGCCAGTTTCGAAACACAGATGGTCCGAGGGACAGAACAAAACTGAACTTGTATTGTAAATATACAATGCTTAGTTTCTGTTCTGTAATGAAATACAATATTTGTCTTAATAATATACAGTGTATTTAATAAACATTTAGATATTTTTGTCAGGATAATTTTGCTGTACTGTAGTTGTTACTTCTTTTATCTGTTTAAATATTGAGAACTTTGTTACATCCAGGAGATGCTACATGTAGTGGGCAAATAGAAAAAAAAAGAAATTAAAATGTAGGGTTGGCTTTAAATTGCTTATAGCCTGTAACATTCCATTAACAGATCTAATTGTTATTTTCTAATAGATAAATACTTTTAAATAAGTATCATTGTATTTATCTCCACCATGCTGAATAATAAAATCATTGTATTTAAATCTAATGAAGTTTTAGAATTCAGATTAAACTACCTGGTGCAAGATTATAGTTTATTGATAATTGCTATACTTCATTTCTGAGTATTGTACTTCATTCCACTGAAGGTATTATTTGATCAACTTGTCAGAAATATACAATAGTCAAACAGTAGAATCAAAGCAGATATATCATCACATTAGACTATAGCTATAATGCAACATGATTGAAGGAGTCATTCTAATTTGGGTTGCATTTTTCTATGTTATAAGAAAGGAAAGGAAAGTCTTAATTTATATAGTAGTCCTTATTTTGATATGTTTGGCACTGACTTCTGTCATCAACAAATATATCCAAATAATACTTCTACCTTTCCATTATTGTTATATGTTCAAGAATTAGTAGCACATTCCTGATAAATATCTCTCTCCCCCTCCCTCCCTCCCTTCCTCTCCCCCCCTCTCTCTCATACACACACACACACACACACACACACAGAGAGAGAGAGAGAGAGAGAAGGTATAATATTAAAGATGTGAAGATTTACATTCCAAACCACAGCAAAAGCAAGGTTGAAAAATACATGGCAGCCTTCATTTTATCTGTTTCTGTGTTGGACTTTATATCCTTCATTCTCAATCTTAAGGCTGGAAGTCAAACAAGCATTATTCCTAAATCATTATGTTCAGCCTTGGATTCAGTAACACAGTGTCATGTTGCATACAAATATCCTAGAGCAGCAACTTGATACTTGGTGTATGTAAGTACCATTTGTAATTACCTATGAATACTTACTGGTGCTTCTAAATCAGTGGTATGCCTAAGACTCGTATGGTAATTGCTAACAGTTCAGATTACTGGAGTAAACTGTTCATAAACTCTGCCAGGTAAAATGTTGTTTTAAGAAGAATCCAGGCCAGATAAGCGCTTATCCAGTATGATTCAGCCTATTTTTTTCCAAATATATTCATGTATGTGAGCTTTTTATACATAACCTGAAGAAGATAACATTATATGGTTCAATGCACAGTCCTCTGACCCAAGAATTAAAATGTGTTTGAAAATAAAAGCCAGATGAATTAGTAACTATTTGAAAAAAGATGTCTCAGGGCTCTGTGTAACTGTAACAGTATACAATGAGTTCATCCAAGATCTAATAAATTATACACCAATTCAAATATTGCATTTGGTTTTAAAAGAAAGAGGTATCCTAGATTAATTGTCCAATAGTTCCCCATTTTTTCCCAGAAATTCCAAAGGGATTTATGATGAGAATGGACATAATTGTTTTATATCGGGTCTCATATTTTCTAACCATGATTAAAACATGCATATTTTCCTCACTGGAAATAAAAAGCCATTGCTTAGGTATAATAGGTGTGCAATTTAAATTTTCTTTGGCTAAATTTCAGTAAACTAATTATCTAGACATTTCAATGGAAACAGTTTATTATTCATTTTGAAATTGGGGATTAAACTCAAATGCTGCAAGATTACTTACTAAAGGGAGCTGCTCTGGCAAGTACAGAATTTTGTTTTAGGCATTCACACTGATGCTTTAGTTAACCAAGCCTTCATCAGCTTCAGCTACTATTGACCTTACCTATGCTTACTTATTTTTTCCACTTCTATTTAACCTTTTAATTCAAGAACTCTTTTAAAATCCTCTCCTAAATGTATGTACTTATTTAAAAGCTTTTGGAAATCACACAAGTGTGACTTCTCTTCAAAACTAACAACTACTATGATTTTAATAAGCATGACAATAAGTATAATAGGATTTTACCACTTAGATATAAATATAATTCTATACAAACTCCATATAACTCTCATATAGGCCTGTTTAGGACTGTGTTCTTCAGTTAGCTTTCTTCTCTTATTTAGGCTTTGTATTCTTTGTTTAAGTTCACATCTCAAATACAATAGCTATATAACTGTCATTCGTTTTAAGTGAAGGGGCCTGCTCATGAATTGCTGTTTGTAAATAATGTGTTGCTGACCCTTTAATCCTCTTCCTCCAGCTAAAGTTTAACCAGGTTAAACTTTCATTGTTATTTTTTATTGTTTAGCCAATTGTCTTGGATTTTCCTATTGTCTGTTCTTGCTTTATGCGAAGGTGGTTTGTTTTTAATCAGCCTAGTGCTGTCAACTGGCAAGTGGTGTAAGTAACATGTTTCGGTTTGCATTATCAAGCATAGAGCCAGTTTGGTGTAGTGGTTAAGATGTTGATCTTGAACACTTGAGTTCTAGTCCAGTTTTAGGTATGAAAGTCAGCTAGGTGACTTTCACAGAGTTGTTGTCATGAGGAAAATAGGAGGAGGAAATAGTATTATGTATGTTTGCCATTTTGAGATACTATATAAAGGCAGGGTAACAATATAAAAAAATAAAAAATAATAATCCACTTGTTTAAAAGATAATCAAGATACTATTCAGAGAAGGAGAAACTAGTTGTTTCCTGATCAGTTTCTATCATTTTTTCCTCCATTTGTTTAACACTGTTAAACATTTTTAACCTTTGTGTTCATGTATTAAGAATGCTATAACTCCTTAGGGAGCACATTTGTTAATTTCATAGTAATATTGACTACAGATGTGTCCACAATTTTCACCTTGTTTGAAAATGAGGTTCCTTTTTGCTTTTTTCAACAACCCCATTGTTGAAACAATCTCCAGGACACTTTCTGAGCCTTGACTTTGGGGGTATATGGGTCCCAAGAAGAGACATATTTTTCCAATCCCTTTTATTTAGACTGGGAAACGTGCTTGGGCCCATTAGCAAGAAAGAACAGATGTTAAGTGTCTAAATGTTATAAGAATAATAATTGAATAGAAGGGAGGGGAAGATGTGGAGCAGAGGGGAAAGAATTTTGTTCAATTACGTTTTAGGGTTAGTTAAATGGTGGCCACAAAATCATTTTATGTGTCATGGTTTACTGGGATTGTAAAAGAATTTCCATCAAGTCTGGATCACCTCATTTCAGAGCAACAGTGCATATGCTTTTGAAAATGTGGATGTATCCACTTGGAAACCAGTGCATGACAGATTAAACAGGAGCAAGAACCAGAGGGATACTTGGAAAAAGCACACTTGACAGCTTGGCTCTGGAAATATATTAGCCAGAGACAATTGGGCAACTTTGTCTTGAGATTGGCATACCAACAATTACCTCTCAGCTTCTGCATCAGGCAATGATATTAATATGGTATTAAGGGTCTAATGGAGTTTGCAATTTCAAACTCATGATAAGCTGCAATTACAATAATATAGACACACTGTAAATGTATTTAAAGGTATATAGCCCCGTTAATCCCCCAGCTTTAAATGGGAGAAGTAGTCAAGGAGATATTATTTTCCTTCCTTCCTTCTTTGCTTCCTTCCTTCCTTCCTCTTTTTATTCCCCTCTCTATATTCTCCCAAAGCTTTATGAAGATCTCACTGGAATCCATCAGATGATTAATGGGAAGATTTGGTAGGAAATCTGGAGAGCTGCATTAAAGCTCAGATCTCAGGTTCATTTCGATCAGCCAGCCGTGAACTCTAGGCCGAATTCATTACGCTTTAATAGTTGCTGGGAGAGGAAGAAAATGCAATTTCTCATTCCATTAGAAAACTAGAAAATACTCTCAGCTTGTCCCCTATTAAGATGTGGCAGGTGACATGGGCAGCGCAGAGGGACACGGTCAATGGAATCCTTGCACATTATTTTTAAGTTGGTGTAAAATATTGAAAGGCAAGCCTGGGCTGAGCAGAAGTTATTTCACTGATTTGCTTTTTATGTAAATAAAATATTGAAAGTTAATTAATCAGCACGAGAGACTAATGATTATGCTTATTATATTGCATTGGATCGCTGTCATTTGCATGATTCTCACATTGCTGCTTAATAAGCCATTCTGGGTTATAAATAATTCTGAAATTGGTTTCTAATAATGGCATGCTATAAAAAGAATGGTTTTATTACTATTACACCCAGTCTGGGAAGATTGGGGGGGGTAGGGGGAATAGTACAGCAGTAACATAAAGGAGAATAAGCTTCTGTCTTGACAAGCAGGAATAGCTTTTTAAAATGTAGACCAGAAAACAGAAAAGATATAATTTATTCTTGCATGTAAGTGTACATCCAGGGCTGCTGCAGTAAAAGCGGGCGTGTAAAGCATTTCGGATATGTGTAGAGTCCCCACGCACCGAAAAGGTGGTGTGAGACCATAAACTCAGTCATTACTCTTCCATTTCGTCAAGTAGCAAGAATACAATGAACTGGGAAGTAAATACATTTCCCATAATTTATTTTTTGCACAAGCTTACATAGTGTTAATCATTTTGAAGTGTTAATTAAGAAGGTTATGTTGATTTGATTACTTTTTAAACTGCAGAACATTATTGTAAAGAATATTTAAATTGCCACTCGATTAAACTGTTTCTATTCAGCTGCCTGAAGCCATTAGAAGAATGTAGGATTATGTAGAGGTTATTAAGATATTTTTCCTAGCTTGCAATTCACTGGGAGATAAATCCAATTGATGTAATTGTGCTTTTTTTAATAAGAAAATCTTGAAGTCTATGGAAATAGGCTTGTAATATCTAACTAGAAAAAAAAGTTATATATTTTCAAATTTTAAAAAACCTATATTTTAATTGTATTTTTAAGCTAATAATTGAGGTAGTTGCAAAGAGCCAGGTAAAGAGGTTTTAAGGGCATAGATATTACCACATGATTGAAATTCAAAGTCAATGTACATTTTCAGTTCATGAAAATAAAATAATAATTTAATTTAAAATCTATATTTGCCCTTTTTTATTAAACATTTGTAGTTGTATATAAATAATAACATTCTGTGGAATGTATTGGTTGAGGGAAGAATACGTGAATAACCACAATTTCCTTAATATATTTGCATTTTGGCTTTTTTTAAAAATCGTTTCTGGTAATAAAACTGCTATAAACTTGCCAAAATCCAGTCAAATTTACTTTGCCTTGTTTCATTTAATTTTGTCACCAACTAAATGACCCTCTTATTTTAGCTGAAACCTTATTTGAGATATAATTCATAGTAATATCTGTTATATATATTCTAACTAAATCTTATTACTTGTGAAAAATAAATATTTTCTTTTTAAAAATGTCTTAAGTTTTATTCATTAAAAAATACCATTGGACACTTTTTATTTTTGTACAATATAGGCCTAATTTGCAGATATCTCCCTTTTAAGTATGTTTATTATTTTTCTGGAAGGGTTTAAAATAAAGAGATGGGTGATAACAGACAATCTTAAGGATTGTCTATAATCTTAAGGATTTCTAAATACAAGTTTAAAAATGCCATTGAATTTCCACTGGCATTCTGTACTTGCCAATGAATTAATTAGATCTGCTCTGCAAAGTCAGACAATACTCCAATTGTATCAAAATTTGTTTGGAAATAAATCTAGCAGATTTTTAATTTTCATCGTCCTTTTAATGTCAAGCCTATTTCTATTGGTCCTGACCACATTTAATAAGATTAAAACACAAACGTTGGATGGAATTTTTTAAGGCTCTAAGTAAAACTAAATTTCAAAATATTTAAGTAGTGTATTTAAGATATTTAATATTTAGTATTTAAGATCGAAATAATCAGGGAAAGAAAAGTTCAGGACTAAGGACTTGCTTTAAAATGACTCACAAATTAAATCCACTTCAAATCATTTGATATTAGATATTAGAATTAGAACAATTAAAATAAGAATATCTACTTGATTGATTATCAGAACTAAAGTGAATACAAATTTATGTCTATGTACTAAATTAAATCAACGTTTTACAAATATATAATCTTTTCTCAAATATATTGTGTTCACAACTAAAAAGTTTGGGTCGATCTAGAGATTCTCTGAATAAATAAATCCCTCTAAGCTTTCTTTCACAAAGATTTTACTCAGAGATCTGTCTGACTCTGAAATTGGTGATAAATTAAGTAAGGTGTACTAGGAAAGGAGTCGGTTGCACCAGAAACAAATTTCCTAGCGTTGCAATTTGCAGGTTGTTCAAATGAAAAGCATTGCTAAAAATATACGATGCCGCTCAACCTTGCGCTGTGGAGCAAAATGGGTGAAATTATTATAATTATTATTACTCATCTTCAGCTCTTGAAAGCAAAAGCCTTTTGTCCCTGTGATGCCTTTTTAGCCTTTCATTTCAGGCAAATTTTAGACTCCCAACCCGAAGGGCCATGACAACCTGGAAGGTTTTCTATCCCGGGGTTAGGGAATCGGGATGGCTGTTGCGTTTTTATAGCCTCGGCTATAGCGAGAGACTTTCTGGCTCTCCCTACTCTGCGCCTGATTGCTCCGGCCGGGATCTAGGGAGGAGGACCACCCTTGGCCTGGCAGGGCCTCGAGGCCCTGGGCGCCGGGGAGCGGGGAGGGAAAGCGCTGCTCTGGCTCTTGCCGAGGCCGAAGGAAGGCAAGGAGGCAGAGGGCCGGCTTGCCGTGGCTTAGCCGCATACCTGGACTCGCGACTCGGTGAGGCCGATGCGCAGAGCCAGCTCCTCTCGCATGAAGATGTCCGGGTAGTGGGTCTTGGCGAAGCTGCGCTCCAGCTCGTTGAGCTGAGCCGGGGTAAAGCGCGTCCGGTGCCGTTTTTGCTTCTGCTGGCCCTGCTGCGGTCCGGCCTGGCTGGGGTTCTGCGGCGGCCCGGGCTGCTTGTCGGGGTCTTTGGAGCTCACGGACAGCGTGCTCGGCGTCGAACCCACCGTGGTGATGTCCTCTCCGGGTAGCAGCGTGGCCCCTTCCACCGCGTCCGAGTTGGGCGCCAGGTCCCCCGGGTGGCCTCCGGGCTCCGAACCTCCGACGCCCAAGCGGCACTTCACCGCCTCCCGGTGGCCCAACAGCTCGGCGGCGTCTTTCATTCCTGCGGAGGCAAAGCAGCGGCCCACCACGCTTCAGCGTCGGATCCACTAAAGGCGAGCAAGGCGGCAACCTTCCCCGAGCGCCGGAGCCGGGATCCTGCCCCGGGCACGCCGGAGGAAGGGAGCCGCCAACTTGGAAAGAACTCGAGTACCATCCCGCTTAAATAGGAGCCCCGGGATGGGGGCCTTGGCCGCCCCTTCCCCACTCGAGCGAGAAGTAAGTTCCTTTGGCTCAACAACAGCCATTTGTCCAAACCCCAACAAATGCCTGAAATTATAAATCAATCTATGTCTTCAATTCTTTAACAAGAACTTAAGGGGAACAGAATAAAAAAAGAAAGAAAGAAAACAACCAAGGCGAAGATCAGGAGGAGGAAGAAGAAGAGGAGGAGGAGAAGGAAGAGGGGGCAAAACTCCAAGCGAAATGGCCCCCAATTGTGCTTTTAGATCTACATATTCCATAGTTGTTGTTTGTTTTTTTAAAGAGGCGATGTTAAATCAAATTAAACTTTAATACAGTACAATTACTTTTAAAGAAATTAGCCCATTTAGATCGCATTAAGGTAAAATCAGGCACAAATTGTCAATTTCCTGCTCTCGGTCTCTTCCTGGGCTGCTGGCGATGAGGAGAGGGAGCAGGGGAAAGGGGGGAAGAAGCTTGGGGGCAACTCACCGAGCCGGGCGTCCAGGAGGTCGGCGTGTGAGAGCATCGCGCACCGCTCCAGGGCGAAAGCTGTTCCCCCCCAAATTTTAGCGGTTGGTTGTTGCTTTTTTATGAGAAAAAAGGGGGGCAAGTTAAAATAGATCTAGGTCCTCCACACAGCTTATGGATATATATTTATATATAGATCGCCTAAATGAAAGAAAATTCGGTGTGTGGTTAAAAAGGGGGTCTCTTGCATTATAATGTCCTTTAGAGAGACGGGGAGGTGCTTAACACTTCAGTGAACCCGTGAGCAGCTCAGCGAAGGGACCAATCAGGAGGGCAGCCTGCAAATGTCAGCACCCAGAGAGTCCCCGCTCCACCCGCCCGCAGCCACGGCACCCGCCGCTGCCGCGCCAGCCGAACGCCGCGCGGGCTGGGCTTTTAAAGCCCCCTTTACAATTCGGTCCCCCGACTGATTGACTGCATTAGGGACAACCTTCCCCCACAACCCGCCCGCCTCCTTCTTCTCCTCCTTGTCCTCCTCGTCCTCCTCCTCCTCTTCTTCTTCTGACCTCCTGATCAAATTAATTGGAAATGACTGACAAAGCCAAGGCAATAAAAGGGGCATTTTGGGGGGGAAACGCCAATGGCTGGAGGGGTGCCTGGCCTCCTTCTCATCTCATCTCATCTTTATGGGCCCGGGTGGAGAGGAGGAAAGAGGGGCCAAGAGGTCCCACACAACTGCAGAGAGGGATGACTTGCTGGATGGCTTTATTTAAAGGGTCTCTAATCTGGCCACTTCAAACTTGGTAAAGCCATAGTCTTGGATGATTGGAACAAAGTGGAGTGTAACCCGGATGAAATTTATACTCCAATCGGGACGCCCCTACGGTCTCCCTCCTCCTATGATCTTGGTCCCCTTGAATTAAATATTTGTATATTTAAAAACAAGATGTAATTCCAGCTGTCGGTTTGGCTTAGAAAACTAGTGCCAGAAATGCCGGCCGGCATCGGTCCATTTGGCTGGTGTGAAAGTTTCTAAGTTCATCTTCTCCAAACTCAATTGAAGGCAGTAAATAAAGTTAAAAAAATAAATCGAAAACATTATTTTCTTCTTGAATATGTTAAACTATCCCAACAATTTTAAGTGCTTTGCACAAGGGAAGCGAACCATTTCTAATGTTCTGATTTTTCAAAGCCAGCCAACAACAAAGTTTAGATTAGTAATATATTTCTAACCAGAGTAATTTTCAAGATCATTAGGCATTTATGTAATTAGTGCCAAATCTATAAGCTTTTATTACGATTATTAGAGTAAAATCAGTATAAATTTGTACTAATTTACTACTGTTTAGACTTGGCTGTCAAGGCAAGAGGTCCTTATTGTAAAAGATAACGGAGGAAATTAAGTGCAAAATTCTGTACCGCTTCTGATCCGCTTCTAAACAATCCGTTTCAATTGTATTTGTAGCAGAACAGAATGGCCTTTTAAAGTTATTTGATTTTTTTAATCTCCCCCTTATTCTCAAAAGGAGGGAAATGCCAACTAGGCCAGGCACAATGAAAACTGATATTTCCTACTTCTAGCTTGATTAACATTGATTTTTAATTCGAAAGTGATGCAATTAAGATTATTCATTTAGTGCAAAGAAAGCTTGCACCCAAAGAAAGAGAGAGAGAAAAGGGTGGGAAAGAGCGAGGCCGCGAGATTCACCCCGGAGCCTCTGGGCTGAAGACTCCAAAGCCACACACACACACACACAAAGGCTCGGTGGGAGGGAGGTGGTGGTGGCACTTCGTCGCCCAAGCGTCTCCCACAAACTGGGCGCAGCGGGCAATCGTTGAAGGGGTGAAGGGGGGTCTTGGGCAGGTTGGTTCGGCCTGGTCCTCGAGGGGGAGACAAAGGATGCGCCGGTCGGTAAGCGCTTGGCTTTTCGGCTCTGGGTGCTGCACAACGGGCGCGGTTTGAGACCGGGAGCCAGCTGCGAGGGTCGCTTTTCTCTGTACCGAGAGCCCCTTCCTCCTCCTCTTAAGGGAGTAGGACTAAGCCTGCGAGGGGCAAGGACTGACTGCGGGCCTTCTTTCTCTCCTAGGGGCAAATCGCCCGAAGCCGAGGGAAACCAAGTGCCCCTGAGTTCCGCCGACTCGCTTCCCGAATACCTTCTTTTCTCACGTCCCAGTTTTGGAGGGCGGCTCTCTGTACCCGATCCCAACCCCCCTTCCCCGTTATTGCGCCTCAGTTAGGAGCCCGATCCCAACTTGCGGGGTATTCCGACGTTGCCCCCAACCGCTTCAGCTCCCTCCCCCGATCCCCGTCTCGGCCGCTGCCAGGTCGATAAATAAAAAGCGTGATCGTTAATGGGCAGGCCCCTCCGCGCGCTAACAAGGGGGCCGAAGCCCGCGGCTGATCCATCTCGCTTAGGAGCCGCGGGAAAACAAGGCTGCGGCGTGATGGATGGCGCGTTGCTTTTTATGACTTTTCTATTGCTCTTGATTTTTATAGCAGGATAAACAAACTAAATCATTCCTTCCGAGAGTTGAAAGCGCGGGGGCGAGGGGTTGGGAAAAGGGGGGAAAAAAGGAGGCTAAAAGAGAAAAGGAAGGTGAAGGAAGGAAGGAAGGGGCTCTAAGGCGGAGAAGGAAAAAAGGGCAGCTTGGGTGGCCAGAGTCAGACTCGCCCAGGTTCCTCCTCCCTCCCTGCGGTCCTCTCCGGCTTTGCGATCCAAATATTTGGGGAGGAAAATCTGATGCTGCCAGAGTTGAAGCCGAGGTGCACTTACAGAAGCCTCTCACGGGCCGCCCCTCGTCATCCCCCCTCCCCGCTTTCCTTTCCATCGCCCCTCGCTTTATCCGCTCCCCCCCTCAGCCAGAAAAGTGCCAGTCAGGCCATTCCGTGGATAATGGAAGGTATTTCCCACCTGATCAGGCAAAGTGAAGTCCCTAACAAGGCTCGGCTTAGCGCTCTGGTCCCCAAATCTCCACCATGACAAGAGCGTGCTTGGGAAAATCACTTTCCCCCGCAAAGTAAACGGGTTTTCTATGACGGATCCGGCAAGTTTTCCCACCATAAATAGGTTTTAGATTGTTACACACACGTAGGGCTGGAACAAAGGGAGCGACTAGAAAAATATATTGGTTGCCCCTAATAAAATTTATTTAGGCGGTTTACTTCTCATAAAAAATAGAGATTGAATTTCGTAGCAGAGTGCCTGCCAAAGGGCTCCGTGCAGGGAAATTCTAACCTCGCCACCACCCCTGGTTTTTCCTCGCTCTCTTCCCGATTTCTTCAGGGGGACCAAGCAGTATCCCAGGGACCGACCGGGGTCCTGATTTGGCAAGTCTCGCGCCACCTGGGGCACGAGGGGGGGGGCTGAGAAACAGAAACGGCAAATAGAAATGTGTTCTGAAACTTCTGAGAGCGTGTCATCTTTGTCATCTTCATGGCAATCCAGGTGTGCAGAATATCTACGGCTTATAAATGTTCGGTGCTCAGAAGGAATGGATTCCCTTTTTTAAAAAACTTTTATTTTATTTTGTCTTGTTTTATATTATTGCTAATATTGTTAAAAAAAAAAAACCCAGTCCATTGTTACTTTGATTCAAAGACAGGCATGAACGGCACAAATTCGCTGAACTCTCATTCCGCGCTATATCCACATCCCATTGGCAAAAATCCCAGCCTGAGTAGCGGGTTTTGGACCTCTCTTTTTGGTTTTTTGGAAGACAAGTGTCATCTTTTGTGTTTTCCCGAGAAGGGGACGAAATCACTGGGGAGGGGGGGATCAGTGCGTCTTTTAAAGGCTGAAATGTGAATTCTTACAATAATTATTATTCTCACTTTGCAGTTATTTAAATGCTGAATTGTAACAGCGCTGCCTCTAATGAGAAAGCGCCTCCCTCAATAATTAACGATCTCACATTTTCCTATTTTCTGTGGTTGATGAAAAGAATCAATTTTAATTCCTTGTAAATTACAGGCCTTCTTTTAGAAAAGAAAGGCAGGAGGGGCGCGGCCACGTGAATGGAACAGGCTGCCGCGGCGATAGTAAAAGACCCCGGGTCCGAAGGCCTGCCGCGCCTCCTGCCTCGCTGGACTGGAGAGAGCCGCCGACGAACCGAGGCGGGCAGTCAGTTGGTGGTCCTGGTCTGATCTGGAGGATCAGACGGTAGAAGGAAGTGGGAGACGGTAAAAGGAAGGGGAAGGAAGAGGAAAAGGGATTTAGCAAAGCCTCTTCTCAGATCACCGGTTGGCTAGAAAACTCCGGCTCGGTCCGTATTTCGATTCAATAGAAGGATCTAACTGAGATGTATTTTTTTCACGACTGTGCCCAGAGTTGAAACGACCACAAAGAGAAAAGCTCCAACTGAGGAAGCCGCACACTCAAAAGGAGAGCGAGATCGCGGCCCCCGCCCGGCTCTCCCCCCCCCCCCAATTCTTATGCCGCAAACGTATCCTTCTAAATAGACCAGGCAGGCAGAAAGAGAGCGCAGCTTGCAGAATCTGAGGCGTGGCGCCAGTTATGTGCGCCAGGGTGTGTTTGAGCCCGGCTCGTTTCAATTAATTTCTCATCAATCGGTTTCCTGGTTGGGGGGGGGGGAGAGTCAAGCTGCTGAACTAAGAGACAGCTTTCATCTCAGCACCCCCTCCCCCCAATCTTCTAGCACAAACCAAGGCATACAATTCCAAACCCTACTTTTATTAGTGGTGGTGTTCGTATTTTATTTGCATTAGTATGATTAGCGGCTTCCTTCTTCTCAGTAGGCCCACTTGAAAGAAACATGCCATTTCGCTTAATTCAACCGATTGCGTGTCTGTGCATACACACACACACACACACACACACAAACACCTTGAAAGTCAAAACAACTTTGAACACAGGTATTCTGAAGTTTATCCAGGACTCTCAATTTTTGGCAATAGCCCAACCTGAGCAGAACGATAAATCACCTTCGCTTGTATTTCTAAAATGCCCCCCTCCCCACTACTAAATCGGCGATCAGACGCGACCGCGGCAAAAATATTTATCTGCGGCTTGACAGCGAGCGTTTAAGTTTCCCTTCTTTCTGTCTTCAACGCCACTCTGTTAATCTGGCCAATTACCGGGGTTGACTATAATAAGAAACATACATATTTTTGTTTGTATGTGTTAAGTTGGGCCGCTTTTCTGATTTCTATTTGCTCAGGATAAATAATCATATATCAGTTATTCAGTTAGGTGACAAGCCTCGTAATTGGAATAAAAAGAAAACATCTCATCCTTATCTCTTTCTATAACTAGATATAGCGCTAATAAGACTGCATCAATCTTATCTAGCCAAAGAAATAAAATAGACAAACAAACAAATTCGCCTCCAACAAGTTAATGCGGTGTATCTGAGTGGAAAGTAGATATTTTCACGCATTCTGGAGATGAGGAGTGACTTTTAATAAAATCACAAGAAAAACAAATGTAATTCTGTAAGCAATTTCAGCGATCAGCCCTCTCTCTCTCTTCCCCTTTGCCGCTTGGTTAGCATTCGCCAGTCGTCCTAACCTTTTCTTTTAAAACCCAGTTAGTGCCACAAATATGATTGTCACTCAATCGAGGGGCCTTCGAGGCCCTCCTTTATTACTGGGGGGAGCTGGGGCAGGTCGGGAGGTGGCGATGCCTTATTTTACCAGGATGATTTTTGTTGATTTTCCCCGGCCACCCGGTTCTTTATTCTCTCCCTTCGCACCCACCTCCATTCCTCTTCTCCTTTCCCCCCAGCCCCCAAATGCGGCTAATTCGGGGCGTCTATATTCACTCAATTAGAGAAATCTAAAGAGAAAATCGATCTTCCATCTGCAGAAATGCCAGCTTAACAAATTAGATTCTTGTTTCGTGCAGGTGATTTGGTGACAGTTGGGGAATTAGAAGTAATAAGTTGTTGTGCTTCAGGCCCCCTTCTCTCCCTCCCCCCCACCCGCTCCTCTTCCCGACCGCTTCTTCTCCGGCTTCGCTCCCCCTCCTCCGCCCCGTGGCGAGGAGCGCCTGGGCATCCTGGACGGGCCCCGCCTCGGTCGCCTTCTGCTTCAGCCGAGCAGTCCAAGAGGCGAGCTACCGCCACCGCATCTCCCGCCGTAATTAGCGCTGCTGCCCTCCATGTGGGCTCGATTAAACCGTGATTTAGCCGAAAGAAATATAATTATGGCTGCAAATAAAATAATCAGCATTGAAGAGCGATTTCCTTAATGAGATGGAGCGGTTGCACGTCACGGAGTAAAGGGGTCTCATTAAGGGCTGGTAATGAGCCTGGGGCGGAGAAGACGAAGAACCAGCGCGCCGCCACCCGGCCCGGCCCGGCCCAGTCGCTCTCCCGCCCAGCCGGTTGCCCAGCCCAGGGCAATTCTAGAGGGGCCGCTAGTCTCTCCAAAGGACTACGGATCCTTGGAGTAGGCCGCAGCGCGCAGGCCTCGGAGCGGTGACTGAGAGGGAGGGAGAGTGGCCGCGGCCTCTGCCCAGACAGCAGGGGGAGCGCTACTAGCTGTCCTTCTTGGGCAAGGCGCCTCAGGGCCCTTCCCGCGAGAAAGGAAAGGCCGTCAGCGGAGGCCCAGAGCATGGCCGAGAGGGGCGCTATGTGGCGCTTCCTTCTGCCCAGCAAAGTTTCGAAGCGGTTCCTGGAAGGCCGCCGCGCCGGCCAGCGGAGACGCCTCTAGGTGCCTTTAGAAGGCCCGAGGGGAAGGCAAAATGTGTCTCGCAGCCCTTGCCCGCAAAGGGTGCTGTTCTCCCCGTAGCAGCCCGTGATGGAGAATTTCCCCGCCCTTCCGAGTTCCTTTTCCCATTGAAGTCAACGGCCAGCCAAAGCGAGTGTTGGGATAAGCAACAAAAAAAAATCACTTTTTGGACTTTATTAATCTTATTGCCTTAAATCAGAGGTCTTCAAACTTGACAACTTTAAGACTTGTGGACATCAACTCCCAGAATTCTCCAGTAAGCTATGCTGGCTGGAGAATTCTGGGAGTTGAAGTCCACAAGTTGCCAAGTTTGGGGACCCCTGCCTTAAATGAACCACAGAAATCCATCTGGTCGTTTCAAATCACACTACAAATGGCCCCCTCTAGAGTCCGTGGCAACTGCATTTTCTACCCACCTTGAACAAAGCAGGGAGTGGCTGGTGGGCCTCAACTAAGGCCTTGATAAGAGTTCAGCTCTGGGTCACCATGTGACCATGTGGCAGGTTGAGCCAGGGAATAGGGGCAGCCTCGCCTTTCAAACTGCTGACCAATGGGGTCTTCCGTTGGGATGCTGGAGGTGGGGCTTATTCTCTGGATTTCTTTTCTTTTTCTTCATATGTCAGAGCCCTATTCAGATCATCTTTTTAACTTGGTTATTGTTGCAGTGGCTTATCTTGCCAGACCAAATACTACTTATTTTTGAGTTCTTCTGCTATCAGGCCAGTGGTGGGTTTCAATATTTTTTTAGAACCTCTTCTCACTTGATGGCCATGTGACTGAGTGGGAGTGGCTTGGCAGTCATGTGACTGGGTGGGCATGGCCAACTTGTAAAATGTGATGAGACTCACTTAACAACGCTCTTGCTTAGCAACCAAAATGTTGGCTCAGAAACTCTGGCATTTGAAGTATGCAAGTCTTAAAGCTGTCAAGTTACAAGACTCTTTCACCCCTTAACCCTTTAAACAAAAAAATGCAAGGTGTTCAAACTTGACAGCTTTAAGACTTTAAGGTTTAGATAGGACTCTTAGAGGTGGGCGGGGTGTTTGGTGAGCCAGCCAGCCAATCAGTAAGCAGTGGGTGGGGCAAGCGTGGTGCGGACGGGCAGGGGGAGAGAGCTGGAACCGGTTCTAAATGGCACGGTATATTTGTGGAACCTCTTCTATAGAAGAGGTTAGAACTGGCAGGAACCCACCCCTGTATCAGGCAAACACAATTCTGAGATTTTAACGAATTTCTTCCCAAAATTCAAAGAAGAGCAGCATGTGTATCATGGTTTTGGTAATTCTTTCCAATTTTGTTATCAGAATGTCTGTCTGTCTGTTTGTGTGTCTATGTGTGTGTGTGTATGTATGTATGTATGTATGTATGTATGTATGTATATGTGTGTATATACATACACACAGGTTCAAATCCCAGTAAGGGTATGGCTAACTGATGAGAGCTAAATAGCTTGAAATAGATCTATATTAGTCTCCCTTCATTTATTTATCAGCACAAATGCAACACACACACACACATTTTACACACATATATACATTCACATAGACACACACACATTGTAAGCATATGTGTGTGTAATCCCCAAGAAGATGCACACACACACACTCACATATATTAATGTAAGCATGTGTTAGTGAGTATGTGGGTGTCTGTGCATCTTCTTGGGGATTACAGGTAGTCCTCAACTTACAACCACTTGTTTAGTGACTGAGGTCATAACTGCACTGAAAAACGAATGTTTTTCACAGCATTCCCATGGCCACGTGATCAAAATTCAGGCACTTGGCAAGTGGCATGTATTTATGACAGTTTCTTTGTCCCTGATTCATGCAATCACCATTTATAGTCTTCCCAGCTGGCTTCTGACATGCAAAGTCAATGGGGGAAGCTTAATGACATGATTTTCTTAACAACTCTGCCAAAAATGTTGTAAATATGGTACAAAGCTCACCTAACACATGCTTGCTTAGCAATGGAAATTTTGGGCTCTATTATGGTCATATGTCGAGGACTATCTGTAATCAGCCTGGGTACATAAGCATTGCAGCCTATTTGTGTTTGTGTTTGGTGGATATTGCAGAGCAAGTACCATATGCTGTCTCAGATGGAAAGAAGCAGGGTTTGGAAAGGAGGAGGCAGCAACATTTGGAGTCCCTGGCCATACAGATGCACTGTAAGTACTCCAACCAAGTCAAGCTCCAACTTTGTTTTGTCAGGTTCTTCTGCGGTCATATTCTGCAATGTTTACAAAGAATTATCCGGAGAATGCCTGGACAGAGTTCTAGGCCCTTTTTAAATTACCTTCTAACATTTTGTTGGACTGGAAAAAATAAGAAGTCCACAGTATGTGAAAATAGTTTCACTCTGTAAATATGAGCCACAGTGGTGCAGTGGTTAGAGTGAAGTACTGCAGCCTACTTCTGCTGACTGCAATTTGGCAGTTCAAATCTCACCAGCTGAAGGTTGACTCATCCTTCCATCCAGGGGTGGGTTCCTGCCAGTTCCAACTTATTCTATAGAAGAGGTTCCACAAATCTATTGTGTCATTTAGAACCGGTTCCAGCTCCCCCCCCCCCCCACGCCCATCCGCACATCATTAAGATGAAGAGCAAGAGGAGGAATTCTGGGAGTTGAAGTCCACAAGTCTTAAAGCTGTCAAGTTTGAACACCCCTGGAGTTTTTTCCCCCTAAAGGGTTAGGGGTGCAAGGGTCTTGTAAATTACAGCTTTAAGACTTGCGTGCTTCAAATGCCAGAGTTTCTGAACCAAAAGCAAGAGTGTTGTTAAGTGAGTTTCACCACATTTTACAGGTTGGCCACACCCACCCAGTCACATGACTGCCAAGCCACTCCCACTCATTCACATGGCCAGCAAGCCACTCCCACAAAGTAGGCCACACCTACAGAAGATGTTCTAAAAAAATTTGAAACCTACCACTGCTTCCATCCTGCCGAGGTGAGTAAAATGAGGACCCAGACTGTTGGGGGCAATAGACTGACTCTGTAAACTGCTTAGAGAGCACTGTAAAGCACTGTGAAGTGATATATGAGTCTAAGTGCTATTGCTATTAAGGAACCCCAACTTGCAGACATCTGTTGTGCATGCAGGGAATGTAAAGTCTGTCTGTCCTTTCTTGATATATTCCAAGTATCTTGAAATTATAATTCCCAATCAATTAAGTATACATCATCTGGGATGGGCACCAGGTTAGAGGAGATTGGAATTGGTCTAAGGAACTGTTGGAAGAAATGTCCTTCTGGGTTCAGTTCCAAGTGGGGAAAAAGACACTGGAAACACAGAGGCTGCTTGGAAAGATGGTTTAATGGTGGACAGGAGCACATGGTTCGAGGTCCTGAACAGAAAAGGTGGATCACGTGCTTCCAGATGTTGGGTAAAGAAGAAAAGAGAAAGAAGGGGCTTGCTGGGTTTTTATACTCTGTTTGGCCCCACTTCTCTGTTTCCTGTTCCTGTGTAAGAAATGTCTTCTGATTGGTTGTCAGACTCCCATGGGGCCATGCAGGGGCAACCTGCGGTTCTGCTTTGAGTCCACGTTTGGTTGAGCATTACTTTTTTCCAGGTGCCCTGTGGTGAGATGGGTAAAGAACTAATACTATCATGCTTTAATCCCATCACCCTGGAGCTGAAGGGGACAGATCTTTGTTATGCAGAATAGATTGGCCCAGGCTTTTTTAATGGCCCATTAACAAAGGTGGAGGCTATTAAGAGTGAGGCTGTTTCCTGCCTAAAACATGTTTCCCCATTTTTTATCTAGGGAAATATAATATTCTGCTTTTTCAATATTTCCCAGGATATTTCATTTTTCTAGGAGAGGGCCTGGGTGCTAACTTCCTACAGAACAATAGCAACATACTCTTTCTTGCTATCACATTTGTTTCCTATTAAAGTAAAGACATTTCAAATGTTCTTTTCAGAAGTTTTTCTAACAGGAAGATTGTTAGGATATTAAATTTAGTAGCTGGAACAGTAAAGTGTACAATGGACCAAAACACATAGTTATAGTTGACTGAATGAAGTGTGCTGGCTCATGCATGAGGAAATCTACGCTATAATTGGTTGCTGTGCATGGAAAAGGAAGGAGTTTCCCTTTTTCCCGCCTTTTTTTCCCGTGGCCCGACAAAACCGCGCTCGTCAAAATAGCGGCGACAAAACCACATTGCTAAAGCCGCGATGTCATCACCGCGACGTCATCACCGCGGTGACAATAGTGCAGCGACAGAAGGGCGCTTTAAAACAGCGCGGCAGCAGAAAGCCGATTTAAATTAAGGTAAGGGTTAGGATTAGGTTTAGGGGTTTGGTTTAGGGGTTTGGTTTAGGGGTTTGGTTTAGGGTTAGGGTTAGGATTAGGGTTAGGGTGCTGAGTGCTTCGGAAGGCACGGATTTGCCCTCCGCGGTTATGTCGTCGCGCTAGGGTCGCCTTTTTCCTTAGCGTTTCGGATGGCGCGGATTTGCCCTCCGCACTTATGTCGGCACAGATAAGGGCTTCGCGGTTTTGTCGGTGAACCCTTTTTTTGCCCTGTGTGCTCTTTGGATTTACCTTATGATGTTCCTATGTCCCTGACTATCTTTTGTGTTTTAAATATAAATGTAAAATATATTTATTTATATAAAACTACAAGTTTGTATCAGTGTCTCTGACTTCATTTAGACAGCTGCTGCACAATTCCTTCACAATATATTCCTTAAAGTTATAATAGGCTCTACAAGACAAAACAGTCTCCAGTTATTATTATTATTTGGTGTTTTACAATAACAGTTTACATTTAACACAACATACTGAAAAATAGACCCGCTTTATGCATCACACTGAATTATAATTTGACTATTTGGCATTGCTTTAGTGGTAGTGCATGAACTAGCCATTTGTGGTCTACACAACAAAGCATGAATGCACATTAGCAAAGTGTAACGGGTACGAGTCTTACAATAGATCCACACTTTAGATCCGCAGTTTAGTCCAGCTGAAATCCATAAGACAATGCAGGTCTATTTTTTCAATTTTTAAAATAATCTATTGACCAGATAAAGAGTGAATAAGCCTTCTACCATATTACCAATAGATAGGTGCTGAGAGTCCTGAGAAATATTAATTAAAAATAAGTCGGTTTTGTGTTTGAATCATTCTCACCTTATCTCATAATTCCAGGAGATACTTTGCTGCATACCATATGGAATATACACCAGGCAAAAAACAGAGAAATTTCTTTCCCCACCTCTCTCCAAGTGTGGAAATCATATAAACCCCCATACATGGAGGAATCCCAGCATGTAATGCCTACATCTCTCTTCTCTGAGTGTTTAAGGGGAGCTGGACTGTATAATATATCCCCTTCTGATCGGCTTCTATTCCAGAAACTTCAGACCTTGGAGAGGTCATCAATAGCCATCAATAGCAAAATCACTGAGGATCTGTTGCATAGAAATATTCCAGATAGTCGCTGCATAATTATCTGCTTGTACTCATAAATGTAACAAAAGAAGACAAAAACCCAAACATTCACAAGGAATTAAAGAATCTGAAGGATGTCAGGAGTCTGCATTTTTCAACATATCTTCTTTGTTTATGATTACCGGTGGAATGTGTGAACGTTTCATTGTAAATAATATCTATGTGAAAAAATAATAAAACCATAAGGTTAAAAGAGACCTTGCAGGTCTTATGCCACAAGTATAAAGTACGGTATTTATATCATTTGATCTTTGAAGCCCGTCCTATATAAACAAATTACTGCTAAACTATTGAACCAATGTTTGATGAAAATACACTTGGGTAAACATACCATGGGAAGGAAACAGACTAACCTTCATTTAAATATTGTAAACATAGAATAAATGTAGAATACAATCAAATGTAGAATTGTACAACTGCATACTCCCATCCACCCACCCACTCCCACCCCACACAAATTATTAAGACCGACCAGAAACAAAAGTTGCACATTCAGTATGGATACCCAGAACATTTGCTTTGCTAAGAACAATTTTAATTTTTAGGTAGTGAACCATTTTTCCATACAGGTAGTCCTTGTTTAGCAACCACTTCATTTAATAACTGTTTGCAGTTACAATGGAGATAAAAACGTATAACCAGTCCTCACATTTGCAACCTTTGCAAGTCTGTAAAGCAAAGGAAAGCTAAAGTAAGATCATAAGCACAGTTGCAATTTTACTCAGTGACTACTTCACTTAATGGCCAAGTTGCTATTCCCAATTGTGGTTACCACATGAGAATTACCTGTAAGAGATTTGCTAGGTATACAGCATGTGTTTCAAAGATACTATTATGTTTTAAGTAGGAGTGGTGGATTAACTGCAAAGGTAGTAGATTCATTACAAGGTTCAGTCTTCATTACAAGGTTCCCAGAACTTGGTGGGGGGCAGCAGTGGCTTTGATGGGGCATAGAAGATAATACTGGTAAGTGTGATGAATGGAAGGAGTCAAGGGAGGAAGTTAAAATTGAGATTTGTGTGATGGAATTCGTCTGGCAGCAACGTGATGCCCTGTAGGACAGTGACATCTATGGGAGAGAATATCAAAAAAGTCAAGAGTGTGGCTTCAACTGTAGAATGAAACAATTGCCCTTTCCAGTTGTGTTATGAAATGAAATCCATGTTAAAAATGATGGAATTTCAAGCACAAAGCCACATCTATGTATGTATGTATGTATGTATGTATGTATGTATGTATGTATGTATGTATGTAATGTATGTATGTACAGCTTTGCCACTAGTCAGAGATACTGGGAGTTGTAGCCAAAACTTCTGGAAAGCAGAACCCTCTTTTACAGCTTTTTCCCTTGGAACTATTGATAAACCCTTTCAATCATCCCAAGATGGTTCAATGCATTCGATTACACTATGCGGAGTTTGGAAAGGAAAGTGAATTGATCAACAGTTCACTTTTAGGGCCAACTCAGCTATCTCAACTCCTTTGCTTATTTTTTAGAAAGAAAAATAATTTAAGAAAAACATTGATCACAAGGTCACAGGACCCTGCTGTCATTTCCAGGGAACTGGAGTCTGCGTTGAGCATTGGACCTAGTCTGAGTTGTTTTGCCATCCATCTAAGGAGATGTCTTGTTTGTGCATTTACCTGGGAAAGCCTCAACATCAGCAGCCACTCAGTGCAGGCTTCTGTTAACTGGGACTGAATCTGGGACAGAAGTGTCTGAAGGATCTGATGCGTTTATCAAAATGTGGGATGAAGTATTGTTCTCATCAGAAGCTCCAGCCCTTTGGTATATGTTGGTAGGGTCCCAGAGCATGTAAGAAAGAGACAAAGCTTGCATCATAATAGTGCAGTGATTATTTTATTATGTACACCCTTTCTCTGCTGACTCCATAGTAAGCATGTAATCTGCTATTAAGCTGGTTGCCCCACCCTTTCTAAATCAAGTTTAAAATGTTCATTTCATCTAGTAATGCAACATCGGTAGCTTCTTCAGAAGCAGAAAATGGAGAGGACTCCATCTCCTTTTCCCTGCAAGGTCACTTGAAAGTTTCCTTAAGCACCCTGAAAGCCCTTTCCAAACTGTGAGAACAGGATTCCCCCCCCCCCTTCTCCCAAGTTAATTCAAGGATATAGATAACCAAGTATGGTTGTATATTGGGGTGTTGTAGGCTTTGAAACTAATTTGCACAAAGTTATTCAGACCTGGAGTGAATGCAACATCTCTCTGCTATTCATTAAAACAGCATTAAAGAAGTCTGGAAATAAAATACTGCTGTTTTCAGAGTTACATTAATTTTAATTAGTCCACTCCTTAAAGTATTAAAGTTATTAAACCCTTAAAAACAGCTGTTTTATTGAATAGCTGAGAGGTGCTGTGTTCAGATAAGATTCAAAGTATTTCCTACAAATAATGTTCAAACTATGCATTTAATAGATACTATTAAAGTCCTTAAGGTTTTCTTTGCTGGTCTTTTAATATGAGGCAATCTTAATTAATTTTCCATTATACTCAAATCTTGTAGGACTCCACATAAATTTGTCTATAAATCTATTCTTTCTATAGAAGATGTCTATTGAAGAAATGTGCTCATAAATGTCTAAAAGCTTTTAAATATTGTTCTTAATAAATGTAAAAACCCTAAAAAATTCAATCTCTAAGGTAGAATTGTGACTTAATTAAAGAATTCTTAATTGCAATTCTAAACCTACTTAATTCAAAGCATAGTTGGCACCACTCAGCAAGACTTACTTCCAAATATATAGTTTTTATTGTTGTTTCATTTATTCAATTACTCATACTACTCGTCAAACTAATGCTAATTAAAATAGTTCACTGTGTTTACATAATGTAGACATAAAAATTAGGAAAAAACAACTCTCCTTAGAAAATAAATGTAAGCAAAGATAAAACAAATTTGTTTGAAGAGTCATAGTCACCTTGCCTCTTCTTCTGAAGTACTTTTTAGCTAAAGGATGTTCCATTCATTTGTTATATTTTCTTTTTTTCTTTTTAATTGAAGAAGCAACGATGTAAGCTACTGTAATAGACAAATACTTAATTTTCAAAGCATGTTAATTAAATCAATAATATATAGTATTTAATTCATTTTTATCAATCATTGAACCAATTGTTAGCCATTGTATCTAAAATTTAAATTATTGGCTTCTGATCATAAAGGAATTACTTGTTTTTCATATCTCTTACCCAGTGAAGCTCTGAAAAAAATTATCTTCTCTGAGGGAGATAGGTGGTACGGAAATGTGAAAAATAATTAGATAAATTAGATCATTCGGTCCAGTTGTCAAAACCATTGATCATAAATTCATTTTTTCTTTTTTATGCAAAAGATTTGTAAGGGTTTTCCAGCCATCAATAAATGCTCTACTCATACACTTTATAGGCTCTTGCACCAAATATTTATTTTTGACTTGTGTCTCCATATACTTCTATTTATGGAATAGGCAACAGCTGGATAGAATCATATAGGCTGATCTCTACTGTTTTGCAGAAGATGGCATTGATCCTCATGTTTAACAATGCCTACAAAATGACTTACTTGCTGTCTTAAATTATATTTTTTTAAATTTAGAAAGCTAGGATAAACTAGGAGCTAATCTTGAATAGAAGGATTCTGCAATCCTTCTATTCAATCCAGTAAAGATTGAATTTCTGGGCTCAAAAACCTTTAATATTACGTGTCTCTCTTTTGCAGTAAATGACATTTGGGTTGCTAGTAATGAAACCAAGTAGACTTCGCAAGCCAGAATTCTGCCCATCCTTTGTGTAGAGAATGAGAAGGAAAGCTCAGCTTCATCTTTCAGAAAACATGATTATTCCTCAAGGCTATTATGAATAACTATTTCCAGATGCAAAAATGTAGTAAAATATTTGCAGATAGTTTATTTTAATTTAATTAATTTAATTAATTTAATTTAATTGATAAGCATCACCACTTTTTTTGAATCTTATGGTGAATGCTGCTGTTGTCCCTAGAGTTGAATAGGCTCTCCTAGTGGTAGCTCATCCTCTTCCAAGAACTGCCTGGGTGCCATAACTTTCTGTTGTCAGTGCCATTGAAATGATGAAACCACAGTGGTAAGTGTAAGAGACAAGCACTGTCCTCCATTGGAGCCATTTTCAGCAGCTGAAGCAAGGTAATTGCTAATGCCATCGCTTCTGGTTTCCCATTTTTATAAAGCTCTCTTTATAGCATAGCTAGACGACACTAATGTTAAGTATCTCAGTGCAGTGAGGAAGACCAGTTTTAGCATCAAATAAAAAGCATGATATTTCCATTTCCATCTTTGCCTTCTGATTGTATCTTTTACAGTTATAGAAAAGCCAAAACATTTGTGCACAGATCACAGCTACAGCAAAAAGCTAAATTAATATGCCAGTTCTGTAGTAAAGCTGTCTTAGGAAATATTACTCCTGAATCAAGCTACAATATCTTTATAGTCCAATCTATTTCATAGTGTTTGTAAGGTGTAAACATAAAAAGAAAGGAGGGAGGTCTCCATGTTCTTTTGGAGAAAGACAAGGGAAAGTACTAACCAAATAATGAATACATTCTGCTAAGAAGACATCTGTGTTAACTACCTACAAAAAGATATTCTTTCAAATGGTGATCTTGTTTTTTCTGGGTAAGAGTCCAAAAGCAAATGATAGTGTGAAAGGATGAGTGAAACCCTTTACATTGTTTTTAGAGGGTTAATTCCAAGGTCTAGCACAAAACCTCTAAACTGATTAGTCTTTAATTGTAGTGATTGGTTTAGTTGTATGTTACATCTTTTAGTCAAGTAATGAAAATTACAAGGATATTAAAAAGGACCCACACACATGTCAAAGTCCAAGGAACAATGCATGCCTACAATACAGGGTTTGGGATGTCTAATGCCTCTTCCTTGCAGGCATCCTTAAAACAATGCAATAGTCATAATAAGGTGTTCATGCTAGGGGGTTGAAAATCTCACTGTACATCATACAATGTAGTTATTTCTTTGAAATTCAGTGTTTTTCAACCTTAGGATCTTTAAGATGTGTGGACTTCCATCCCCAGAATTTCTCAGCCAGCATGCTGGCTGGGGGATCCTAGAAGTTGAAGTTCACAGATCTTAAAGGTGTCAAAGTTGAAAAGCACTGCATTAAATACTATTTACTTAGTAGCCGGTATACTGGAAGAAATAACTGGAGAGCATCCTAGGAAATAACTGAAAAATAAATGTTAACTGAACATACTTGTACTTCTGCATGATTTACAACTATAATTGAAATGACTAAATCCTTAATCCAATGCCTATTGTGCCCAGTTATGAGAAAACAAAAAAGGCATTGGTGATTTGCCCTTTTTTGTCATTGTTACATGTATTTTACTCCAAATTTAGAATGCCTCACAAGACAAATGCAGAGGATGGGTATTCAGAGTAGTTTTTCCTGGCCTGTTCTATTTTATGGATTAGGGACAGGAGATTCCATGATTTAAAAGCAATTGGGATTATGGTAAATTAAGCGTGTGTTACAAGATTCTTGTGTCCTACAATGCACATGCTTTCATGGTAAAATCACCATTATCTGAACTGAGAATAGAATATAAGATTTAAACTCACAGGGTGTTAAACCTGGGACCTGAGTCTTAAGGAAGATAGCTTTCTGATATTTGCTACCCTTGACTTTGGGAAAAGCTAGATTCAAAAGGAGACAATAATTTCCTGTGCATTTGTTGAAAGTGAAATTGATCTTGTTTAATTGATCTTGTTTTGTGACTTAGCTTTGCATCTGTATCTCCTGCCCAGCTTCATATCTGCCATATCTAGTGAATGCTTTTGTTCCTATTTTAATTCAACAAGAACAGTTATTTACCCTTAATCCTCCTTCCAAAGGTTGCAGTGTTTTGTCCTTTCTGGTTTAGTGATGTTCATTTTCTTTGCTCCTTTTAGGGCATTATGATTTTAGACTTAGGGATCTATAAAATGGTTATTTTATCTTGTTTCTTGTAGTCAAGGCCAGATAGTTAAAGGTCTTAGACTTATGATTAATTCCATCCTTTATTGTGGTGAAAGGCCATGTCCTGAGCATAATTTTGTTGGGTGATAACTTTAACTATTTCTTTCAATCTCATTTTAGACTGTTTTCTACACTACAGCAGTTTTTTCAAAGCATATAATCTTGGTGTGTATTTATATTCTAGTGGTTGGTTTTATTTTTAAAATTATTAATTCTTTCTACTCATTTGCATCTTTAGAATGTATTTATTTCTGTATTTCCCCTTTCTTATAAAATGCAAACAGCTTTCTTCTTATAAGAGATCCAGTATCCTCTTTGATCAACAAAATGTTATCAGAAAGACGAATCACTTCTCTTGCGTAAATTCAATGTAAACCATAATGATTCTTTTTAAATTGATCATAAGCATTATTGCAGCATGATCATATATCAGAGAACAGGAAATTGTTAACTCAGCTATGGCTGTCTCGTTACATATTTTATGGACATGTGCATTTTGGATTGTTTGGTACGTTTCCCTTTTGAGATCTGGTCAGAGTGCAGCTTTTCCATTCTTGGACCTTGATGTCTTGGTTAGAGGAATTGTACTCAACGCATCTTGTTTCATTCTGAACTTCTTTATCATACCAACTAAGTATAATTTAGAACATTAAGTTCATAGTTAAAGAATAGGCTTTATAGGATAAAATATATATATTTAAATTGGGATACGAATATTTACATCAACTCTCTAAACACTAAAAACAATTTGCACTGCTGTTGCACATACTGTATCTTAATACAGCAACATTCAGCAAATATATAGTACTTGCAACCTTTTCCTCTGCTGGGTGGAGTTTCTGATCAAGACCACAAACAATAAGCTGTTCATGAAAAAAAAAACCTACTTAACTTGATTAAAAAAAAATCAACCTGAAACATTGATTAGAAGAAAAAATTCTGGAGTTAGACAACCCTGAATAGATGTTCAGTGTGCAAGTAATTGTATTGTACTTTGTACAATGCTAGGAAAAATGAAACTAATCTATTCTGAACTATTAGCCATAAATCATCTTTGCAATGCTGGTCTACATTAACTTAAGCACTGAAATTTTTTGTTAATATGCTTGATTGGTCACAAATAAACAATAAGAGGAAAGGAAGTGACCAAATGGACTGATCTAAACATTCATATCTCACTGTGTCTACTTTGCTGGATAGATGTTAGGAAGTTAGGTAAGTTTCTTTTTTCACTGAAACTTTGCCTTTAATATGTTTAGAAATGCTTTCAAGTCATTAAACCACATGACACTCAGTATTCCTGATTAGAACATCAGTTTAAAACGTACATATTTTAATGAACCATCATATTGAAGTACAGGTAGTCTTTGACTTACAATAGTTCATTTAGTGACCATTCAAAGTTACAACAGCACCAAAAAAAGCGACCTATGACCGTTTTTCAAAGTTATGATCTTTGCGGAATTCCCATGATCATGTGATCAAAATTCAGATGCTTGGCAATTGGTTCATATTTATGATAGTTGCAATGATCCGGGGTCATGTGATCATTTAATAACCAGATTACTAATTTATCAACTACAGTGATTCACTTAACAACTGTGGCAAGACAGGTCATAAAATCAGGCAAAACACAATTTAAAAATGTTTAACTTAAGAACAGAAATTTTGGGCTCCAATGAAAATTTTTTAAAGTGAATGAAAAATAAGTTAATACCAGATACTACCATTTATTCAACATGTTTCACCAGTCATGGTTTGCCATCAGATGCAACAAAAGTTTTAACTTAGAAGATTTAAGATTTAGTTTATTTGTATGCCGCCCTTCTCCGGGAGGGACTCAGGGCGGCGAACAACTCAAAAGGGGAAAAGGGGATACAAGCACAATACACGTAATTAAAATACACAAGAGTCATACAGCCATACAAGTCGAGAGGGGAGGGGAACTCATCAACCCCAGGCCTGCCGGCACAGCCAGGTTTTGACAGCTTTCCGGAAGGCCTGGAGAGAGGTGAGGGTCCGAATCTCCGCGGGGAGTTCATTCCAAAGGGCCGGAGCTGCTACAGAGAAGGCCCTCCCCCGGGTGGTAGCCAGATGGCATTGAACTTGGCCTAAATGACTTCTTCCACCTAGCTTTCCTTACACAGTGGTTTGAAAAATGTTTTATAAAATTTCAAACAATATTCATATTTTGGAAAGTACAACATAAGTTATAGTAAGATTTGCTTGTGAAGAGTCCTCAAAACAGCAGCTGCAACAAAATGAAAACATTGCCAGTAACTTCGATTAGGTTCAGTCCCTCTTAAATATAGCGGCAAAGGCAAATAGCTTAGGTGACTGTGCTTCTAGTGGAGGTGCCTCTGAACCTGCTGAATAGGTTCCATAGTAGGATATTCAAGCTTTGATCCACCTGGCATGGTGATCATTGACCCTAATTTCAAGGCAAGGTATGCTGGAAGGGAGATTGTTTGACTGGCATCAATCCTTGGTCCCCTTTAAGGCCCATTTTGATAGCTTTTCATACATCCAACTTGTGTCATATATTTAGAGATTTTAATATTCATAACATTTGAGGATAGGGCTCCCTCCATACAGAATTGGAGTTGGCTTAGCTTATGATTTCTGGTGAAGTAAAAAGATATTCTGAAGGTCAGACAAATCTTGTACAACACTTGTGAATATAAACTCCACTATCCCAGGTCCATGTTAGATCAGAGTCACTCTGTGAGGGAGATGGGCAGTTTCTACATGTGATAAATAAAATAAATCAGTCATATTGAAGGAGCCGCAGTCATGTTCTGCTGAGACAATGATGTAACATTGCCCCTTCCACTATCTTAATGATAACAGGATTTGATTTCATCCTAGTACATCACTTGATTGAGGCTATGTTATTGTACATAAGAATATACGCAGACCGCCACCGGGCCACAGCATGCCAGAACTGGGCCATACATTCCACGGGATGCAGGCAGTATGCAAAACCACACCCCTCTGGTCTGCGGAAAAACTTTCTCAATGGAACTGGTCCCTGTTGCCCAAGCGTTTGGGGGCTGCTGATTTAAGCCATTAGCCATTTCACACAGTGGCCAGCCAACTGCACAAGGAAACCTACTCATCTCCCAGCTGATGGTTTTCTGAAGCAGCTACACTGCCATCAAAGTTATTAGTCACTGATCCCTAGGACTTCTACGAATAGATCTGACCTTCTTTGAAGTCAGCCAAGCTGGTAACCACATACTTCATGGTAGCAAATTCCAAAATTTTATTACAAATTGTGCAAACAAATATTCTGTTGTCCGTCTTGATTCTTTCAGTGTTCAATTTCATTGGGTTCTATTTTGGGGGGAAAGGAAAACAGCCAACATTATCACTTTGAGCTCAGGAAGTTTATGCCATGATTTATTCTGTGTTTATTTATTCTGTGTTTATTTATTTATTCACAGTATTCTGTAACCTTTGGATATGCACCAATTTCAAAAGATTTCCAGCTTAGACAGATATTGGTGATTAGGATGGGTGAAAATATCTCCTAGATAGGTTTGCCCTATTTAGGGTATTGAATACATATCATTTTATTTATTTTTTCCATATGTTTATTGTTAAAATACTGGAATACAAAGTAAGTAGAAAAAATAAAAATTTAAATACAAATTTTTTTAAAAAGAAAATCAATGGTTACATTTGTATTAAAAATACATAGTAAAACAACAAAATAATTCATGTTTTATAGATATATCTTCCCTTTCCCTCCTACTTGCATACCCATCCCCTAACCATATTTGAACTCTACATCAATCATTAGTAATTGTTGAGTCTTGAGACGCATATTCCTTATCTAAATCTGTTTATCTCTTTTATATACTGTAAATAAGGAATGCCATTTCTACTTGAATTTAGTTAAAATTCTGTTGCAATATGTCAATTTTGTCATTGCAACATATTCTCCAAACTTAGTTTTTCAGTCTAATATCATGGGCAAGCAAAATACTGTTTCAGCATAATTTGAGATTATAAAGAACGTTGGTCCCTACCTGAATGTTTCTTTTATGTAGATTGGTGGGAGGGGCTACATTTGGGTTTAGTCACAGCTGATTGGTCCAGAGACTGAGGGAATTTTCTTAAAGTATCCTTCCTTCCCTATTGGCTTCCAGTTTCCTCGCGATCGAATGGAGAAGCTGTGAAAACATCACGCAAGAAAGACAAACAACACACCTCCCGACCGCCCATCACCCAGCCTAACCACTATACTAGGGCAGGATGTACTCCCGCCAATCTACATAAAAGAAACGTTCAGGTAATGACCAACATTCTTTTTCCTGTAGATATGGTGGGAGGGGCTACAGCTGGGACCTATCCAAGCTAGGTCCCAGAGCGGGATGTTGACCCAGAGGGAGGGGAGGTTGCTACCTGTTGAAGAACCTGACGTCCGAAAGACGTGTCTGCCGAAGCAAAATGGTCTAAATGATAGTGTCGGATAAAGGGCACTGTAGGTGCCAGGTGGCTGCCCTACAGATGTCCTCCATAGGTGCCCTAGTGGCCCATGCAGCTGTGCTAGTGGCACTCCACATGGAGTGGGCCGTAATCCCTTAAGGAGGGACTTGGGCTAAGGCTTCGTAAGCTGCCGTGATGGCCTGTCGTAACCATCTGCCTATGGTGGCAGAAGACACCCTAGCTCCCAGAGTGCTGGGCTGAAAGGAAAGGAAAAGGACCTCTGACCGGCGGAAGGGGATGTACACCTGAGATAGATGCACAAAGCACGGCGGACATCTAGTCGGTGCCAAAAGTGTTCCCTATTGTGAGAAGCAGAGGGACAGAAATTAGGGAGTATGACCTCCTGTGATCTGTGAAAAAGGGAATTGACTTTTGGGAGGAAGGTCGGATCTAGCCTAAGGATGACCCTAACCTTGTGGAATTCACATAGGTCATCCTTGGATGACAGTGCCCCTAACTCAGAGATTCATCAAGCTGAGATAACAGCGACTAGAAAGGTCACCTTTAGGGTTACAAATATGAGGTGTACTGTTCTTAACAGTTCAAATGGTGGCCCTGAGAGTCCTAAGGACTAGGGAGAGGTCCCATATTGGAAACCGATGCACTGGACAAGGACACAGGTTTGCCGCCCCTTTAAGGAACCGTTTGACTAAGGGGATTTGGGACAAGGAGAAGTGGCCATCCCCCGCCAGAACAGAGGACAGCGCAGCCACTTGTCTCCATAAGGTGTTATGAGAAAGGCCTTGGTTTAGGTTGTGTTGTAGGAACTCAAGGACTTGGGCAAGCGAGCCGTTGGCCGGAGAAAGATTAAACCTTCCGCACCAGAGAACGAAGGTTGACCACGTTATAAATCCGTGTGGTCAACGGACGGCTGGAAGCTTCAATGGTAGAAATGACCTTGGCTGACAGGTTAGCATCCCTCGGGAGGCGCCGCTCAAGTGCCAGGTGGTCAGATGGAGCCACTGGGGCTCCGGGTGGAATAGGACCCCCTGGCACAAGACGATCTCCTCCTGAGGAATCCTCCACGGGGAGATACGGACAGCTGGACAAGGTCTGCCAACAAAGGTAGTCTCGGTCAATATGGGACTATCAGAATGATGTGTGCCCTCTCTGTCACTACTTTCCTCAGGGTCCCCTGGATTAGAGGGAGAGGGGGAAAGACATAAAGAAGGCCCGGAGGCCATGGACTTCTGAGGGCGTCTGTCCTCTCTGTATTGCGCGCTGGGAAGCAGGAAAAGAACCGGGGCAGGTTCTGGCCAGGCTCGCGAACAAGTCCACCAATGGGGTGCCGAAGCGACAGAAAATCCTGTGGAACAGTTCTGGGATCAGCTGCCACTCGCCGTGATTGACTGTCGTCCGACTCAGTCAGTCGGCCTGGTGGTTGGCTATGCCCGAGATGTGTTCTGATGTTACTGATGCCAGGTTCTTCTCTGTCCAGAGTCCGAGTTTCTGAGCTTCCAGTCAGGGGCACTTGGAATGAGTCCCCCCCTGACGGCTTATGTGAGCCTTTGTGGCGACATTGTCCATCAGGAGAAGCACATGGTGATTGACAATTGAATCCCGAAATTGAAGAAGGGCCAGGCGAACTGCCTTCAGCTCCAGCCAATTTATATTGTGGCGCAGGTCTGAGATTGTCCAATGACCCTGTGCCAACTTGGATTCCATCAGGGCCGCCCAGCCATAGAGGCTCGCATCCATCGTGATTGTGATATGATCCAGCTCCCAAATGTCAGATCTGCGATGCAGGGCCGGAGACAACCACCACCTCAGGGACCAGCCAAGTCCCAGCGACTGACCGCAGTGAGTTGCTCATGCGGTGGCGTTGGTAAGGCATGAGTGTCCATTGGAGTGTCCAAGAATGAAGGCAGGCCCAGGGAACTATCCCTATGCACGACACCGTCTTGCCCAGCAAGCGGGCCAAGGTCAGGATGGAAACTGACCGACTTGGGTGGATGTGTCGTGCTAAGGCTTGAAGATTTGTTAGACATTCTGAGGAAAGTTGAACAAGTCCGTCAACAGAGTCTATTACTGTACCCAGGTGAAGGATTCTCATTGTGGGAGAGAGATGGATGCTTGGGTCAGGTCCACCATCCTCCTTATCCGTATTGGGATTTATAATCATAGCCAGGTTGGGATCCCTATGTTGGGACACAGGTGGAGCCCCAGTACCAATCTGAATAGTCTTCTTCGTCTTATTCAGAAGAGGTTTGAATGCCAGGGGCGCAAAGAGACCGGGAATGGCTGGGGGATCAGGAGGGATGATGTCCTCATCCTCTGAAAACCCCAGGTCTGGATGTGCCCCCTCCCCTACTACTGAGCCCTCGCTAACCACTGATGGAGAAGGGGCCCTAGAAGGGGCCCTGAACACGGGAAGAGGATGGAGATCTAGGGTGCCTGGAGTCAGATTGAGGCCTTGCCACCCCTTGCAAAGAGTGTTCCCATTGGGAAAGGCCTGAGGCAATGCCCTTAGTAATTTCAGAGGAAATGAGTCTCCGGATACTTTTAGGCAGGCGCTCAATATCTTCCAGGTCCTCCTCCGAGGGCCCAAGGGTTGCAGGGTCCTGGGGTACTAGGTGTGAGGCCGGGAGGTAATCCCTAGACCCCCCCTTCCAATGGATCCCTACCCCCCTCCCTATATGATCTCGGAGAGATGGGGGTAAGGCGAGGCCACCTGTCTGTGAGGCCTAGCAGGGGAGATAGAAGGAGAGGAAGGGCTAAAGCCTTTAGGAGGTGAGGCAGAGCGATTGGAACTGGGCCTCACTAGGGACCTGGATCTGCCAGGAGATTCGGACCTAGTAGCCTGAGCTTGCTTTTCTGCCCTGGCCACTCGTTTTACCAAGCCTTCTGCCTTCTTAACTCATCTCTCACAGCACCTTTAGAGGGGTGCTTGTCAGCAGACGGCCTGGCAGCCGCTGCCCTGGTTCTCAGTCTGCCCTGGCCTTCCTCTGCCATCTCACTGTGGATTTGCATAGGGGCCTGCGCTGACTTGGGAACTGTGGAGGCCATGCCTCACTCACGTGGCTTGAGCCTAGTGGTAATCTGCTCAGGAGCCTGCCGGCCTCGATCTATGGCTGTGCTGCGGGCTGAGAACAGGATAAACTGCCTGCCGGCCTCGATTTATGACCACGATGCAGGCCTCTGCCTCAGAAAAATGGCCAAAATGGCCACCACGCCTCGTGGCAAAAAAAAGGGGGCTGCCTGGTGAAAAGGCTCTGAGGCAACGGCCTCGCGGCGAGCTGAGTCTCTCTCTCTCTCTACTCTCTCTTCAAGAAGATTGGGTCTGAGGCGCCGAATACGAGCCACAGCGCTGCCCTTAAGTCGCAGCAGCGTCTCTAAGTAGCTGCACGCCTGTTGCAGTCACGGCAAGGCTTTTGAAGCTGCGGCGAGGCTTTTAGAGCTGCGCCAAGGCTGTTAAAGCCGCGGCACTCTAGAGGCTAGTATCAATGATGGCAGAAGTAGAAACGCCGTCCTTTGAAACCTCTGAGTTTACTCAGCTGCAATGGGAGCCTATCAGCCCTGTGCACTCAGGGATTGGACAGAGCACCCCCAGGCCCAGAGGTAGGAGACCAGGTCACTCCCACTTCCTTATGAGACTGACAAAGCAGACTCCATGGCCAGCAATCCGAAAATTTAAAGAAATTTAGAATATCCAATTAATCGAATTAGAATAATAATCAATGAGGAAGGATATTTTAAGAAAATTCCCTCAGTCTCTGGACTAATCAGGCTGTGACTAAACCCAGTTGTAGCCCCTCCCGCCATATCTACAGGAAAACACCTATATTATGTTATCCGCAAAACTTACATCCTCTGATGACGTTATTCAAGGCATGATAGCCTCCTGAAAAAATAACTCTACTTGATACTAATATGTGCAGTAAGTGAACCCTTTATATGTACAATTATACATGTGTTCTTTCCACATGATCTAGGATGCTAATAATGCAGGATTCTAACCAATAAGGAAGTCAGTGTAAAAGGCTTTTTCAAAACAGGTATTAAGGTGATATAAAAGATGTTGGAAGTTATATGGGGCACGCTGGAGAATGGCAACTGAATGAATTTATATTCATAGAACTCTCAGTTTTAAAGAGATTTGAATATTCATTTAAATTCGGGATATCAGATAAGCTCCTTGTGCTGTGCAAAGTTATTTAAAATATTTCTGTTCCTCATTGTTAGAGAAACTTGACATCCTAGCACTTGTAGTAATGTAATACTTACGGCAAGTCATTGGGAAAAAAATGACCATGTTGTTTGGATATGGCACGAGAGGAGAAATGTATCGGTTGTGAAATCCTTTGGAGCTGCTCAAGTGTGCAGAACAGCAGTTTATAAGTCCAATACATGCAAGCACACATATTTTCACAACTGCAATAAGAAATGTTTATCTTCCCTCACTCATGATTTGAATCAAACTTTCTATAGGTAGTCCTCAACTTACGACAATTGAACCCAAAATTTATGTTGCTAAGTAAGACATTTGTTGTGAGTTTTGCCCCATTTTACGACTTTTCTCATCACATTTGTTAAGTGAATGACTGCAGTTGTTAAATTAGTAACAGGGTTGTTAAGTGAAACAGATTTCTCCATTGATTTTGCTTGTCAGAAGGTTGCAAAAGGCAATCGCGTGACCCTCTGGGCACTGCAACCGCCATAAATACGAGTCAGTTGCCAAGCATCTGAAGTTTGATCACATGACCATGGGAATGCTGCAAAGGTCGTAACTGTGAAAAATGGACATAAGTCACATTTTTCAGTGCTGTTGTGACTTCAGTTACTAAATGAACTGTTGTAAGTCGAGGACTACCTGTATTTCTTGTTACCAGTTACATTTGAGGGAAAGCTACTAAAGCATGTTGCCCATCATTGGCTTCATCGGCTTCTGGATATTAGTAAATTCCTGAAAAGTATGTGCAAATGAGAACCAGAAACAGTACCCATTATTAGGAGCAGAGAATGCAGTTGATAGCCTGATTCCCATCCTGGATATATAATTTATGCTACAAATAATTAGAAAAATGCTCTTTTGTTTTGATTTAAGTTTTTATTTTTACCTTGTATGGTTATACATTGCTTTCCTCAATAATTGCTAAATAATTTGTAATGGCATAAAATACAATTTTAGTACACTATCATTCTTATTAGTACTAGAACAAATATACAGCAATAACCAAAATATAAAAAGTAGCAACAGTGAAGCATATCCATTACTTGGTGAAAAATTAGCCTAGGCTTCTAATTTTATCGATCCCAGGACTGCTTGTGCATCTTTATATTCTTCAGTTTCCTCCAACTCTTTTTCATTTTCCTGAAAATAAATAAAAACTTCTAAATATTTTTGAAAGTATGCCTCCAACCTTTAGAATCAACATCTTATAATGCTGAATTTGTTGTTAATACCAGTGTCATTAGGAATAATAAACAATGGGATCATAGAGCTATTTGGCTAGGACAAGATATGTGGATCTTGTTATAGTTAAATTTAAAACAGTACTGTCTGGTATTTCAGATGGCATTCCACAAAAATCCATCCTTAAATTGGTAAGACTTATTTGGAGATTTAAATCAAATTGTAAGAAGACAAAAACGAAATCCTTTTTCATATACAATATGTGGAATTTAAAACTGCCACAAGATGATGCCAATCAGCCTAATATACCTGAAACAAGATTAGATACCATTAATGTTTACATTAGCTGTGATGACAATATCTCCTGAACAATAGCCAACATATCTATAAATATCAATTTTTGGGGAAAAGCCGCAGGACAAATCAGTTATATTCTACATGAAGGTTTCCCAAAGGCATTTGTGATGGAATGTGTACTTGAAGAAGCACTGGGGGTATGGGGTTTACTAGAGAGAGGCTACACAGTTCCAAACTGGACGAGGGATAGGAGCAGAGATTCAGATAAGCCCCGCTCTAGAATCTCTCAGGATACTTGTGTTTCCACGAAAATAAGACTGGGTCTTATATTAATTTTTGCTCCAAAAGACTCATTAAGTCTTATTTTCCAGTTAGATCTTATTTTGGGAGAAACACAGTACAGTACAGTACAGCATCCATATTGGTTGATGATCTTAACTGGGGCTAATTTTTTGGGGTAGGGTTCAAATTACAAGCATCTTGAAAAATCATGCTAGGGCTTATTGTCTGATTGGGTTTTATTTTCAGGGAAACAGGGTATATCTAGTACAGTGATGGCGAACCTTTTTGGCACTGAGTGCTGGGATGTGCCCCAGAAGAGAAGCTGCCAATTGGGCATGGTGAACTTCCAGTTTCCGGCATGTGCACCAGCTAGCTTGTCTTCTGGTTACTGGCATGCATGCACGTGCGGCGATCAGCTGGCCAGCCGCATGCGCACAATGGAAACCATAAGACTAGCTCTTCTGGTTTCTGGCACTGCCACAAAAAACAGCTGATTGTCGCGCGCACATGCACGCCAGAAACCTGGAAGATGAACGGTTGAGGCCATGAGTGTCAGCCGATGTGGCTCCGTGTGCCATTTCGGGCACGCATGCCATAGGTTCACCGTCATGATCTAGTAGGTTAGAACGTTATAGCTTTCATTTGACAAGATCCCATTAGCTATAAGCAAATAAAGGACTGAAGCTTGACTGAATTTCATTGTGTTGACTCTGGGCTTGGCAACATCTGATTGTCTACTGTCAAAAACAGGATGCTAAACAAGATTTGCCTTAGGTGTTACCAATAAGGATGCTGACTCTGTAAACTGTCTGATTGCTATTGCTACAGAAGAGAGCTTCCAGAAAAGATCTAAAATGATGATCCTATGGGCCAAAGCTAAAGAAATGTTTCCTAAAGCTGTGAGAACTTCTATAAACAGTGAATGCTGGGTTAGAAAATTTCCTTTAGCTTACAACTCTGAAATAGCCTTGAAGGGGAAAACATACGAACCAGGCTCTGTATTTGTTAATACATTGAATCTAGTAGCTTTCAACACTTTAGAGCCCTCATTTTGAAAAGTAAGCCTATGGCAATTTTCAGAAGAATTTGTACTGCAAATATTTAAGTTGTTTCTTTTAAAGTCTAACTTAAATACAGGGGTGTGTAAAGCTCACATTTCAGAATGATAAAGGAATTATGTTCAGTGACTGATTATGCTCTTGTTTCTCTTTTATCCAAATACCCATAAATAATTTACTCTCCAACCTCCACTGTATTTCCACACCATCCTCCGCATTTCACGTGTTATATCAACCCTATTTCGATTTAAATATCTGATTAAAATTCCGCATCGAGCATTAACTGACTGATTGTAATGGAAATTCTTAAATCACTGAAAATCAGAGGGGGAGTGAGGTTAGGCTATTTTGGGTTGGCCATTTTAACATAAGTAAGTCTCAAGAAGTTCATATTTTTAATGTGCCTAAAATGCATCTATTCTGAATAGCTGGCAATAATGAGATATGCACATTAACAATTTGGTGATATACAGTATCAAAACAGAAGATGTATAAACTAATCTAAGTTCAGCTGGCAGTCTATAGAAAAATTCTTTTTCCATACTTACTAATAGTTGAACAAGGTCCGAATGTGCAGCTTCTAGTCGCCGTTGGCAATCAGGAATCATCATTCGAGATTCTTGCAAGATCTCAGTCTAAAAAGGGAAAGTAACTACTTCAAATAAGAGATAACTTTCCATTTTGATATTAGCTGCCTAAAACCAGACATCACATTGATGTACATATTCATACGCATAAACAGTATTTTATTAAAGAAAGAGTATTCAATATTACTTCTACCTTCAAGCAAAAATGATTAGAAAGTGTTCTATGAAATAGTTATTTAAAATACTATTTGATATAAACTGTTTCCCCTGCAGTTAGAAACAGCTTCGTCCAAAATGGGATCAGCTGGTTATATAAATATCTCCTACATCTTTTGGGTAATAAATAAAAACAGTGTTCAGATAATACCGCACAGAGATAATTACTGCATGAAAAAAGTTATTGAGTTATTGATCACATTGGATGCTCACTGCAGGAGGTTCTGACTGAGAAAAAGGTAAAGAAAAATGAAAAGCAAAGACCAGCAGGCTCATATTTTTGATGCTTATCATGCATAAAAAAGTTATTACTCATCCTTGGGTTTTGGTTTTAGGAGAAAGATTATTCTCACCATGCTTTTTGTGAGAAATTACTGATTTGGCACCCCAATTCATTTGAACATCTTGTATACATCTCCAGAAGACAATGTTGTAATTGTCCACAAAACAAAATTTCTATGGAGTATTTTCAGCTCTCAAATCTATGAACTGAAAAGATCTATAAAAAAAGATCTGTATAACGTAGCTAGAAATGAAAATCAATTAGCAAAATACTAAGCACGAAGATTCCAACAGAAACAGCCATTTATAGAATATAAATAGGGTTCAGTATACACGACTATATATAGCTGTGAAAAGATTCCTAGATAAAGTTGGCATATAAGCAGCACAACATATTTCACTTTTTGCAACATTCAGAGTGTACCAAGGAATATATCCAATGATATATTCCAATTATAGACATTCTAACTCGGAATTTTAATTGTTGCTTTCTCTTCCTATAGAGCACTATTGATAATAATTTCTTAATTATACTTATTAGCTACTGGACCTGGACTACAGCTAGTCCTTAATGGATTAGTAACTGTTTAGTAATTGTTCAACGGTATGAAGCACTGAAAAAGTAACTTTATGATCAGTCCTTGCACTTATGACTGTCAAAGGATCACAATGCTGAGGTGATCACCATTTATATACTGTATTTTTCGGAGTATAAGACACACCAGAGTTTAAGACACACCAAGATTTTGAAGAGGTAAATTAAAAAAAAAAGTTTTTGCACTCTACAGGCCTCCCAAACCCTCTGCACGCCTCATTTTTTGAAAAAAACAGGGCATGCATAGGTTTTTGGAGGATTGTAGAGTGCTCCTGGGGGTTGGGGGTGGGCAAAAACGAACAAAAAACAGCCCTTTTTTGTGAAAACGAGCCCGTTTTTTGCAAAAAACAGGGCATGCATAGGCTTTGGGAGGTTTGTAGAGTGCTCCTGGGGGCTGGGGGGGGGGGGAAAGTGGCCCATTTTTCACTTGCCTTTTCCCTCCCCAGCCTCCTGGAGCACTTTGCGGGCCTCCCAAACCCTCTGCAGGTCCATTTTTGTGAAGGGGGCGGGGTTTCAGGAGGCCAATAATGCTGTATTCAGTGTATAAGACACACCCAGATTTTCACCCTCGGGGGGGGGGGGAAGATGCATCTTATACTCAGAAAAATACGGTTTCAGAACTGGATTCTGACAAGTAGATTTAATGAAGAAACCAGAAGTAAAATTACAAAGCAAAGTCATATGCTGTTTTGCAGGTGATTTAGTTAAGGTCATTAACTAAATCACCTGCAAAACAGCATATATCATGTAAGTGAAATTGTAAGCTTGTTAAGATCATGTTATGTTTCATTTAAGAACCACATTGTTTAGTGGCAGACTTGCAGCTCCCAATTGTGGTTGTTAAACAACTGTATTCAAATTATGGCATAATTTGGGACCCATAACTCTCACAGAAATTACATTTGGGAAAATTGTGGCTGCTTCAGTGCTGCTGCAGTCATGTGATCTTCATTTTGAACAGTGCCCGTTTCCCAGTGAGTCTTACAAATACCTCGCTCCCCCCCCCCGAGGCAGCCACTCACTCATGAACTTTACCTGCTTTTTAATTGCATAGTTCTCTCCATCTTCAGCTTTCATCTTTTCAATCTTTTCTTCTTGTTGTCTTGCTTCTTTTTCATACATAACCTTTTCTTTTGCCAAGCTGCACACAAAAGGTATTATTTGTTAAATTATAAATACACATAAACTTTTCATATCTGAAAAGTTTCAAGACATAAAATGTCTATATATATATATATTACAGGTATTCTAGAGTGCCACTCACTTTATTTTCAAATATTTATTTAGTTATTATTAAGTTATGCATTCTGACTGTCCTGGAGAATAACTAGTTGTACATCTAATAAATGAGAAATCCATCCATTAGAATAAAAATAAAATTCATGTACCACCTAGCAGACAAATTATTAAAGTTGCTAAAAATGCCATACAGACAAATGTAACTTTTTTTAAAACACTGTTCGGTTATTAACTTTGTTTATTGTTTGTTTCTGATGTACATCATTCATAGTCACTTTGACTTTGATGGTCCTATAAATCTGTTAAACAGACATCAAAATTCATATTTTGGTTGTTCTGAATTACATTAGTATAAGTATTGTTTCAGTTCTATTTTTATATCAATGTCAATGTAGATTATTAATCTATCATGTTGCAAAGTATTAAAAGTCCAATATACTTTTGAAGACAGTAAGTTTAGAATAGTGGTTAAAACATAAGGTTAGAAACTTGGAGATCATGAGTTCTAGTTCTGTTTGAGGCACAAAGGTGTTCTTGGGCTAACCATTTACTCTCAGCCCTAAGAAACAGGCAATGGCAAGCCGCTTCTGGAAAACCTTGCCAACATGGACTTGTCCAGGTGGTTTCTGAAAACTGGATTCAATTGAACAGCAGAAAAAAACCCTGTTGAAACTCTCCTTGGAAGAAAAATGTCCATACCATTCCAAAAATAAAGTTTGCAGTACTCTCTATTCCAAAAAGATTTAAATTTGGTTTGCCCACTTGAATGTCTGAATGAGGACAAATCCTCATTAAATCAGATGAACAAAAAGCTTTGTGGTTAGTATAAAATAAAACTTAATGGTTGGATTTAACATATTCTAGAAACATGTTATAAGTTCCCTTGAAAGAAGGCATGTAAATTCTGCACAAGCTTTCTGACCTGATATTGACCCTGGATTTCCCAGATGAGGGCAGCAAGGATCCTGCAGAACAATTACTTTTAGTGTCACCTGCAACCATTCCTTAGCTAGTTAACCAGGTAAAAGGTATCTATGTATTATTTATGTAATGATTAAACAACTGAAGTGTATTTTTAGAACAGTTTTTAAATAAAATCAGAAATGCAAAATATGGCATCTAAGTCACTGATTCAGAATATGATGAATCTATCATCAAAAGAGAAGAGCTACATTGAATGCTTGATAAAAATGCTTTCCAGATTAAAACATAAATGTGTTGGTTTCACTTTGGCAGCTTAGGGTCTTGGTTGGTGAAAGAACCTCCTGTTTAATTTATACTTAATTTATACACTTGAATAAATACCATGGAACTATTTTCTCCCTTTTAAAATAGATTTCTTCAAGAACTATGAAACAAAACTTTTATATATTACCGTATAGAAAAGTATCCTTTGAATCTACAGTATTCTTTGATTCCATTTTAACAATTTATTAATGAGCAAGTACATATATCTGATTTAAACTGATGTTTTTAATGGGAAAGTATATTTTCCTAAGTATCCTGCCATACCAAAAGAACAACACAAATTGTACAGGGTTGGAAGCAATTCCATCTCTGTGTTGGCTGTGCTGCCAAATAAATTTATTCTGAATAAATTTTGTTACCATATAAATGGCTGAGCCCATATATATTAAACAATCAGAAAGCAGTACCAGATTCAGAAAGTGCCAGAATTAACTCAGAGATCTGCTTAGCTCATCAACTAGTGCGTTAACTTTGTTTTAATTTTGTGAAATTCATTTTTATCCATTATAAAACTAAGTTTATATTCTACTATCAATTTATTTATTTGGAAGGCTGTTTTTTAAATTGCAATTCCTGGCTACCCAAGGCACAATGGGCCAGGAGGTACTCCATGCATTTTGATTAGCTGCAAGCATTCTCAGCATGACTGCTAAGCTTTACCGTTTTATTAACTCACAGATATGCATGGATTACTTACAGCATAACCATGTCAGCACAGCAAAAGTTTGTGAGTTGCAAATTAAGTTGTTCATATTAACAGCATTTTTGAACAGCATAAAATACTGTTTGTTACTAATGCTTTCTAAGCAAATAGGGGACAGGAGGCAGTAGAAGGAGCAGCAAAAAAATGGCTATAATTGTAACAACAACTACAATTTTTTACTGGCTTCTGAGCCAAACATCTAATGGAAATGCAACTTTAATCTCAGTTGCAACATTTTTTTACTGGCTTCTAAGCCAAACACTTTGTGAAAATGCAACTTTAATCTCACTTAAAGGCTTAACAGTACTTAAACCTCAATGTTTTACTTTAGTTTCCAGTACTGATGTTTCAGCACTGTCAATGGCATTTTAAATAATGACTGGGTTATTTACTCTATCATCAAATAGTTTGCTTTAGATGGTATATGCATGTTGGTTCCTTTACTATAAGAACATTTCTCAAAAAAAGAAGCTTCTGTGCCTTTATACCTGATGTCTCAATATTCATTATTTCTCCCTTAGTTATAGTCCAACTTTCATTCAAATGTTCTAGGCGTTCCCGCCTCCCCCCCAAAAGAACACACCTGTGAATAGATCAAGCTGCGCGCAAGTCCAAAGTCATCTAGTAAGATTCTGTGGCTCAAAGTGGATTAGAACCTGCAATTCTCCAATCCTAATTCAACACCTCAATCACATTGTCTAATAAATCCTAAATATCTCACAATGGCAAAAAGTGAACTGCAGAATTATTTTTTATGTTTAAATTTTCCTTCCCAATATATCTGAAATATATTTGTAGCAGTGATGTACATTTTGCATACTGAGTAACAAAACTGAATTGTAGATGTTTTTTGTTTTGTCCCTGGACTGTTTCAATCATATGGTTAAGCAGCTACAAAGGGAAATGCATAGACATGAAATGTAAATCCTTAAAGATATACTGTCCCAGAAATTCAGACCAACCCATCCACAATTACACCATGTTGTAAAGCATTAAGAAATATTTCTTAGTATTTCTAACATATTTTAAAGTAAAGACAGAATAATCACTAATTAGCATGCAACATTTCATTACAGCTGCAACATATTTTCACAAATACAACTTAAAGCAATTCTATAATATCATTGTTCTCAGTGAATGCTCAGCATGAAACCCCTTCCATATTTTTCAACCAATCAAGCTTAGAAAAACTTTTTGTTAAACATCATGTTGTAAATGAAAGTTCAACATAAGAAAGTTTAGTATGTGCTAAAACAAGAAGGATGCTTAATAAATTATTGGTTTCCAAGTAAAATGTCTACTCTCAGGCAATTATACCTATATTCAGAAAATGTAGATAGCATTTTTAGAAGTACTGAAGCCTGAAATCTTAACTTCAACTTATTTTTTTCTTCCCGTTAGAACTATACATTGAATTCTAAACCAAAATATATTCCTTAGTTTGGGTTAGGTGCATAATGTTTATTCCTGGCCTTCATGTATAAAATGCATAATCATCCTCTCTATTTACTTTCTGAAATGAGATATAGCAGTAAGAGGGGACTCACATTTGCTTGTAATCACTTTATCAGCACAAGTCTCAATGTACTGGCAAAATACTTCCATACTTATAACACAAGTCACAAAGAATAATAACCATATAATTTTATCATGCTGCCTACCTACTTACTTTTCTAGATCAAAATTTTCTCACCTACAGAGCTTCACATTTGTGGAGTTAAATAGATTTATTTTTTCTGTACAATAAGATACAAATATCAGAAATACTTTAAAAGGGAACATACTTGGGTTAAATATGATCTTTTAACATTTCAACAGATTGGGGTCATTAAGTGAAAATAAAATAATGGCATTCATTGTAAAATAAAAGTATGAGTGAGTAATCAATGTAATACTGGTACAAAGCATCAGTCATCAACAGTGCTTTAATCCCCCCCCCCCCATG